>NC_085988.1:83657611-83685111 GCF_030014385.1 Trichomycterus rosablanca | reverse complement strand
TATAAACTGAATGATAGAATAAATGGAAGCTACAATACACAGCACAGCTCCCTTAATAGCTTCTCTTAAATACCAAAATTCTCGGCCGCTCGGGTGGCGCAGCGGTAAAAGTACGCTAGCGCACCAGAGTTGGGGTTTCGAATACATCGTATCGAATCTCAGCGCTGCCTTTCCGACTGGGCTGGGCGGCAGCATGAACAACGATTGGCTGTTGTTCAGGGTTAGAGGGTAAAAAGTCGAATCATGGGTCCTCATAACTGCTGGCTGAATGATGGCGCCTGCACAGGGCTGAGGAATAATGCTGATGGGGGTGTGGCCCTCCGTACACGGTGCCTGCCGGTGTATGGACACGACTCGTGCAGGTGAACATGGCAGTCTGTACTGACTGTACGTGCCGCAGTTGCGAGGCGTCCTCAGTCAGCGGTGAAAGGTCGAATCAGTATAGAGGACGCATTCAGCGTAACTGGACACGACTACATTGTGGGGGAGAATATTGGGGGGAAAAGTGGAAAAAAAAAAAAAAAATTCTCGTCCGTGTTTTGACCCCCATCCCGGGTCCACAGAATCGGTTGTTAGTTTTCCAAACTCAGTTACCCGAGTCGTGTTTTTAGCCGCCTTAGACTTCGACATCTTGAGCATTTTGTCTGACCGATTGCTGGTGTAACCGAGCGTCTTTAGAGTTGATGAGTTTATAAAGAAAGAAATAAACTGCACATAGACAAACTATCAGGAGCAGAAAACTTTACTGGTTTGTTCTTTTGAGGTGCAGCACAGACTACAGAGATGATCACGTGTGTAGAGAAACACACTTTTACACTGATTATGGAATCAGCAATACATAAACACACACATCAAACACACTACAGTACATAAAGTCTCCTACGCTGACTTCATTACCGTATTATTGCTAGGACGCCTCATTGCTTATTGCGCCTCATATTTCATATGATACACGAATGAAAATGTTAAATCACTAAACACAAACCTTACATTTATTTACATTTCACAGCAGATTGTGTATTACATGGGGAACAAAACACTTAGATTTGGTCTTATTTTTAGTACTTGTACTTGGATCTCTGAGATTCAACAGATACTTTTATACTAATATTGTTGTGAACTTTTCCTCCAACTAGTTCTCAGCCTGGAACCATTCTACACTTCTCCAGACAGTGTTCCAGTACTAGTTCTCAATCAGCAATGGTTTCATACTTTATACACCAAAATGGTTCCATGCTTTTCCACTGACACTGTGCTGGTGCTGGTTCTCAATCTGGAACTGTTCCATTCTTTTACACCAATGTGGTTCCTCTTTTCCACTGACACTGTGCTGGTACTGGTTCTTAATCTGGAACCATTTTATACTTTCACACCAACATGGTTCCATGCTTTTCCACTGACACTGTGCTGGTACTGGTTCTTAATCTGGAACCATTTAAAACTTTCACACCAACATGGTTCCATGCTTTTCCACTGACACTGTGCTGGTGCTGGTTCTCAATCTGGAACTGTTCCATTCTTTTACACCAATGTGGTTCCTCTTTTCCACTGACACTGTGCTGGTACTGGTTCTTAATCTGAAACCGTTTTATCCTTTCACACCAACATGGTTCCATGCTTTTCCACTGACACTGTGCTGGTACTGGTTCTTAATTTGGAACCGTTTTATCCTTTCACACCAACATGGTTCCATGCTTTTCCACTGACACTGTGCTGGTACTGGTTCTTAATCTGGAACCATTTAAAACTTTCACACCAACATGGTTCCATGCTTTTCCACTGACACTGTGCTGGTACTGGTTCTTAATCTGGAACCATTTTATACTTTCACACCAACATGGTTCCATGCTTTTCCACTGACACTGTGCTGGTACTGGTTCTTAATCTGGAACCGTTTTATACTTTCACACCAACATGGTTCCATGCTTTTCCACTGACACTGTGCTGGTACTGGTTCTTAATCTGGAACCATTTTATACTTTCACACCAACATGGTTCCATGCTTTTCCACTGACACTGTGCTGGTACTGGTTCTTAATCTGGAACCATTTTATACTTTCACACCAACATGGTTCCATGCTTTTCCACTGACACTGTGCTGGTACTGGTTCTTAATCTGAAACCGTTTTATCCTTTCACACCAACATGGTTCCATGCTTTTCCACTGACACTGTGCTGGTACTGGTTCTTAATTTGGAACCGTTTTATCCTTTCACACCAACATGGTTCCATGCTTTTCCACTGACACTGTGCTGGTACTGGTTCTTAATCTGGAACCATTTAAAACTTTCACACCAACATGGTTCCATGCTTTTCCACTGACACTGTGCTGGTACTGGTTCTTAATCTGGAACCATTTTATACTTTCACACCAACATGGTTCCATGCTTTTCCACTGACACTGTGCTGGTACTGGTTCTTAATCTGGAACCGTTTTATACTTTCACACCAACATGGTTCCATGCTTTTCCACTGACACTGTGCTGGTACTGGTTCTTAATCTGGAACCATTTTATACTTTCACACCAACATGGTTCCATGCTTTTCCACTGACACTGTGCTGGTACTGGTTCTTAATCTGGAACCATTTTATACTTTCACACCAACATGGTTCCATGCTTTTCCACTGACACTGTGCTGGTACTGGTTCTTAATCTGGAACCGTTTTATACTTTCACACCAACATGGTTCCATGCTTTTCCACTGACACTGTGCTGGTACTGGTTCTTAATCTGGAACCATTTTATACTTTTACACCAACATGGTTCCATGCTTTTCCACTGACACTGTGCTGGTACTGGTTCTTAATCTGGAACCATTTTATACTTTCACACCAACATGGTTCCATGCTTTTCCACTGACACTGTGCTGGTACTGGTTCTTAATCTGGAACCGTTTTATACTTTCACACCAACATGGTTCCATGCTTTTCCACTGACACTGTGCTGGTACTGGTTCTTAATCTGGAACCGTTTTATCCTTTCACACCAACATGGTTCCATGCTTTTCCACTGACACTGTGCTGGTACTGGTTCTTAATCTGGAACCGTTTTATCCTTTCACACCAACATGGTTCCATGCTTTTCCACTGACACTGTGCTGGTACTGGTTCTTAATCTGGAACCGTTTTATACTTTCACACCAACATGGTTCCATGCTTTTCCACTGACACTGTGCTGGTACTGGTTCTTAATCTGGAACCGTTTTATCCTTTCACACCAACATGGTTCCATGCTTTTCCACTGACACTGTGCTGGTGCTGGTTCTCAATTTGGAACTGTTCCATTCTTTTACACCAATGTGGTTCCTCTTTTCCACTGACGCAGTGCTGGTTCCTAGTGCAGTTTTTTTTTTACACCAAAATGGCACTGGTTCCTAATCTGGAACCATTTTATACTTTCACACCAATATGGTTCCACACTTTTCCACTGACAGATGGAAGATACTGGTTCATACTCTGGAACCGTTCCATACTTCTACACCAAAATGGGACTGGTTCCTAATCTGGACCTGTTCCATACACCAAAGTGGTTCCAGACCTTTCCACTGACACAGTGCTGGCGCTGGTTCTTAATCAGGAACTGTTCTACATACAGTCTCCGAATACTAGTTCTCAGTCTGGAACCATTCTACACTTTCCTACCTTTAAAGTAACTTCATCTGTCCTTAACTTAAGTCTGAGTGTGTTTGTCTCATCAGAAAAGCTGAAGATCCTTGGCTGTCCATCAAGAAAAAATGACAGATTGGCATCCTGGCACCGTTGGTAGAGTGGGTGCCACACAGTAGCACAGGTTCTAAGGACTTGGGTTTGGTTTCCACTCACCTTGTTATAAAAACATGCAGAAGCTCCAAGAGTAAATATGTGTGTGTGTGTGTGTGTGTGTGTGTGTGTGTGTGCTGCCTTTCCCTGTCTAGGATGTTTTTCTGCCTTTTTCTACCATGAACACACACACACACACACACACACACACACATCTATTAGAATACATTTCAATAAATTAGCATAATGGGGTCCACCAGACCTCTAAAGACACACACACACACACACACACACCTGTATCATTCAGCCGGACTGGGCTCACACTGCGCCATTCATCCACTTGTGTGTGTGTGTGTGTGTGTGTGTTAGGGACTTCAAAGGTAGACAGGAATACATCTTTACTAAAAAGACACACAGCTGCACTTCTCCGATCTCACATCAATCAATTGACAAGGGGCAACCTGTGCCAGTGTGTGTGTGTGTGTGTGTGTGTGTGTGTGTGTGTGTGCCTGCTCGATTAATATTGCAGTCCAGCTCGAATAAACAATTCTCGCCTCTTTCCTCGGGGTACATTTATACCCTGTGTCTTCATTACAGACCCCCCAACACACACACACACGCACACACACACACACACACTTGCAGTATGATCTATGAACCTTGTGTCAGTCTTGCACTGTTCCGTAGACAAACGTCGGTACCGGAACGATTCAAACCACTTTCAGGAGCTCAGTGGTTATTAACACACTTCTGTCTTCAATCTCCTAAGTGAAAACCTCTAGGAGCAACAACAGCTCGGCCCTGACGCTACACGAGCTCACAGAACGAGACCACTGAGTGCTGAAGTTCACTGTACATCAGTTCACAAGAACTGCTTGTAAGCATTTGTGCTTTCGGCCAATCAGGCATCCACATACAGACATGATTGGCTATGGTTGAGAGGGGATGGCCGGGTGTGTTACTGCATTGTACTCAGTGATTCTGAAGAAGCCAGACCCTCTGCCACCCTGACCATGATAAAGCGGGGATGAATACAAGCAAAGAAATGCCAGGTTGGTCTAAAGCACAACCACACCAGACTCAGGCTACAGGCCTGTACGCATACAGCCAACTGTGCTCCAGATTGCGTTCTAAACACCCATGATGCACCTGATCTAATTCGAAATGCCACATAAAGGGTCCGAATACGTTAGTTTAATCTTGAAATCGCAAGTTCAGATCTCGGCTCTGGCAGGACGGGCGCCTAAACGGACAATGACTGGCTCGTCCAAGGGTGGGAGTGCCGTAGGGATTCCTCATAACTGCTGCAATTACGCCCTCTGCTGGCTGATCGATGGCACTGCACAGAGATGGGGGATAACGGAGATCAGAGCATGAATCTCCGTGTGTGATACGGATCTCTATATGAACCTGTCAGGTGCAGGTGAGAAGAAGTGGTGGGGGCGTCTGGATCAGTATGGGCGGAAATATAAATAAGGGAATTGGATACGACTAAATTGGGAGGAAGATTAGGGGGAAAATGCATCAAATTTTTGTTAATATATTTAACATGTGTCACGATGGTGCAGTGGGTAGCACTGTCGCCTCACAGCTAGAAGGTCCTGGGTTCGAATCCCCCTCCAGGCGGCCTGGGTCCTTTCTGTGCGGAGTTTGCATGTTCTCCCCGTGTCTGTGTGGGTTTCCTCCGGGAGCTCCGGTTTCCTCCCACAGTCCAAAAACATGCAGTCGGGTTAATTGGAGACACTGAATTGCCCTATAGGTGAATGTGTGTGTGTGTGTGTGTGTGTGTGTGTGTGTGTGTCTGCCCTTCGATGGACTGGCGCCCCGTCCAGGGTGTTACTGTGTGCCTTGCGCCCATTGAAAAGCTGGGACAGGCTCCAGCACCCCCGTGACCCTGATTGGATAAGCGGTTGAGACAGTGAGTGAGTATTTAAAATGTGCAGTGGGTAGCGCTGTCATCTTACAGCAGGAAGGTCCTGGGTTCGAATCCCCTTTCTGTGTGGAGTTTGTATGTTCTTCCTTTTTCTATGTGGGTTTCTTTCAGGTTGTCCAAGTACATGCAGTCAGGCTTATTGGAGCTAATAAAAATGGTCCTATGTGTGTGTGTGTGTGTGTGTGTGTGTGTGTGTGTGTGTGTGTTTGCCCTGTGATGGACTGGCAACCTGTCCGGGGTTTCTTGCCTTTCACACAACCCACCGTGACCCTGACCAGGATAAAGAGGTGGTAAAACAGACAGTGAATGAATGAATGAATGAATGTAGACGAGTCCGGCGTACCTTTGCTCTGTGGGGGGTTTTGACTGCGGTCTCTCAGGATGTTGATCTGGTAGACGGCGCCGTACGGCTCGAACAGCTCCTTCAGCTCCTTCTCGGACCAGGAACGAGGGATCTGACCCACGAACATCTTGATGGCGTCCGGGTCGGGCTGATCCGAATGCTCCAGAGCTCCGTTCATCTTCCCGGCTGTGCCGTTACTGCACGGAGACAGAAACAAAGGGCGAGGGGTTATGATCCGTCACGGCTTTTATTAAATATTTGTCTGTTTGTTCTGAGAGGAACAGAAGAAGAAACGCTGAGAGAGAAACTGAAAGAGCAGGAGAACGAACTCCCACAATTCATGCTGATTCGTTTCATTTCGCTGGTCGACACAAAACTTTGATCAAACGTCTCTTCTGCAGCCGTTCGCCGGGCTTCAAAGGTCAGCGTAGAGAGGTCTCCCAAAAATCAGACATCAGGGTTCCACAGGGTTATCAGAACCAAAACTACAACCAGAACCAGCAGGGCCAATTATATATGGGTCAAAAAGGTCCTAAAAACAAGCACCTCACATTCAAACCCCAACACAGGTCTTAAAATATTGGACCTGTGCCTTTTCCACTGCCCACCAGCCCCTCTTCAATTACGACCGTAATCTATTCAAACAAACGTCCAGGTCCAGCGACAAGGACACGTGCACAAAAATAATAATCACAGACTTAAAGATCGTACAGTGAAGCGTTAAGATACAAACACTTCTCACTCATGTAGTAGTGATGCAGTAAACATAAGGGTCCAGATGTTCTAAAGTACAGATGTTTTATAGTACAAGTATTCTAAGGATACAGATGTTCTACAATACAGGTGTTCAAGGGTACAGATGGTCTAGGGTTAATGTGTTTCAGGTATGCAGGTGTTCTAGGGTACAGGTGTTCTAGGATACAGATGTTCCAGAGTACAGGTGTTTTAAGGTAATTTGTTCCAATGATGCGTGTGTTCTAGTCTACTTGTCTTCAAGGGTTCATGTGTTCTAGAGTTAATGTATTTCAAAGATACAGATTTCCTAAGGTGCATGTGTTCAAGGGTACATGTGTTCTAGAGTTCATGTGTTTTAGAGTTCATGTGTTTTAGAGTTCAGGTGTTCTAGTGTACAGGTGTTCTAAGGTAAATGTGTTTAAGGGTACAGGTGTTCTAGTGTACAGGTGTTCTAAGGTAAATGTGTTTAAGGGTACAGGTGCTCTAGTGTACAGGTGTTCTACAGTACAGGTGTTCTAAGGTAAATGTGTTCAAGGGTACAGGTGTTCTAGAGCACTGGTGTTCTAGGATTAATGTGTTCCAAGGATCCAGATGTTGTAGAGTACAGGTGGTCTAAGATAATTTGTTCCAATGGTACATGTGTACACAGGTGTTCTATGGTACAGATGTTGTAGAGTACAGATGTTCTAGGGTTGATGTGTTTCAAAGAAACAGGTGTTTAAGGATACAGATGTTTTAGGGTACATGTGTTCTAGGGTTAATGTATTTCAAGGATCCAGGTGTTCTAGGGTTAATGTATTCCAAGGATACAGATGTTTTAGGGTTAATATATTCCAAGGATCCGGGTGTTCTAGGGTTAATGTGTTCCAAGGATACAGATGTTTTAGGGTACATGTGTTCTAGGGTTAAAAAGTTTAAAGTATACAGGTGTTACAAGGATACAGGTGTTCTAGTGTACAGGTGTTCTAGGCTTAATATGCTCCAAATATACAGATGTTCTAGTGTTCAGGTGTTCTGGTGTACAGGTGTTCTAGTGTACAGGTGTTCTGGTCTACATGTGTTCTAGTGTACAGATGTTCTAGTGTACAGATGTTCTAGTGTACAGGTGTTCTAGTGTACATGTGTTCTGGTCTACATGTGTTCTAGTGTACAGATGTTCTAGTGTACAGATGTTCTAGTGTACAGATGTTCTAGTGTACATGTGTTCTGGTCTACATGTGTTCTAGGCTTAATATGTTCCAAAGATACAGATACAGAAGATACAGTTCTAGGGTACCAGATCACCTAAATACAAGAGCAGCAAAAATATGCTAGGAAATGCTAGCAGATTAGCAGATTATAGTAGATTATAGTGACGCGTTAGCGTCAAGGCTAGAATTAGCACTAATGCTAATAAAATAGTTGATTTTTGTATGTGAATTGAAGTAAAGAGAAAGAAAGAAACATAAAAATATAAACAATATATAAATAAACAAAAAATTAAAGACAGTATGACTGGAAGGCCGTGCACACAAGAGCAACAATGCATTTCATTTAGCATGGGTGTTAGCGTCAAGGCTAGAATTAGCACTAATGCTAGGAAAATAGTAGATTTTTCGTACGTAAATGGTAGTGAAAAATAAAAAGACAACAAATATAAATAGAAGGCCGCGAACTCCAAGCAACAATACATTTCATAGCGCCAAGGCCAGAAGTAGCACTAATGCTAGCAGAATAGCGGCTTTTTGTGTTTAGACGAAGCGGAACAAACTACGAGCATCGACCTGATGAATGAGATGAAAGAACAGAATACAGAGACAGACTGAAACGATTCAATACAAGCACAAACAAATAAATAAATAAATAAATCAAATAACGGCAGATTGAAGGTCAGAAAACAGATTAAATACAGTCAGGAACTGAAACAGAAAGATAATGAGCGATGTGGAAGCCGGAGAAACCAGAGAGAGAGGAGGTGAGGAGTGTGTGAACGTGTGAGGAGTGTGTGAACTCTGTTTTCTCCTCTCTGAAGGCCTTGAAAGTGATTTTATCCAAAATTAAAAGTAAAAACTAAAGAAATGAAGCTAAAATGAATAAAGAAGAGAGAGAAGAGAGAGAAGAGAGAGAGAGAGAAGAGAGAGGACTCAGACCTCTGCGCTCGGTTCATCCATCTCTTACAGAAGGAGCCGATCCTCTCGGCCGAGACGCCGAAATCCTTCAGCGACTTAAACGCCATGCCCCGATAAAAACAGGTCCCCACGGCAACCGCCTCCCGATAGATCGACCTGTAGTTACCACGGCGATAAGGGTGCCCACTCGACGGCGGGCAAAACGAGCATCACACACGGCCACGGGTGCGCACACACAGACACTCGCAACAGCAGCCTGACACTCACTGTCCCCTGTGTGTGTGTGTGTGTGTGTGTGTGTGTGTGTGTGAGTACGCTTGTCACTCTTACAATGCCTAATTGTCCGAGACAAAGCCACGAGTCACAGGATGCAGCAGGAGCGGCGTACAACCAGCACACACACACACACACACACACACACACACATGAGCATTCACTCATACACTTCTGTAACACAAACTGTATGGCCAACACACACTACCACGATACACTCGTACCAGAACAACACACACTGTACGGCCAACACACACTTCCATGATACACTTCTGTAACACACACTGTATGGCCAACACACACTACCATGTTACACTAATGTAACACACACACTGTATGGCCAACACACACTACCATGCTACACTCGTACCAGCATCACACACACTACCACGATACACTCATACCAGAACAACACACACAATCATGATACACTCGTACCAGTATCACACACACTACCATAATACACTCCTACCAGCATCACACACACTACCACGATACACTCATACCAGAACAACACACACTACCATGATACACTCGTACCAGTATCACACACACTACCATAATACACTCCTACCAGCATCACACACACTACCACGATACACTCATACCAGAACAACACACACTACCATTATACACTCGTACCAGCATCACACACACTACCATGATACACTTCTGTAACACACACTGTATGGCCAACACACACTACCATGTTACACTTCTGTAAAACACACTCGTACCAGCACAACACACACTACCATGATACACTCCTACCAGTATCACACACACTACCACAATACACTCCTACCAGCACAACACACACTACCATGATACACTTCTGTAACACACACTGTATGGCCAACACACACTACCATGTTACACTTCTGTAAAACACACTCGTACCAGCACAACACACACTACCATGATACACTCCTACCAGTATCACACACACTACCACAATACACTCCTACCAGCACAACACACACTACCATGATACACTTCTGTAACATACACTGTATGGCCAACACACACTACCATGTTACACTAATGTAACACACACTGTATGGCCAACACACACAACCATGATACACTCGTACCAGCATCACACACACTACCGTGATACACTCGTACCAGCATCACACACACTACCATAATACACTCATACCAGAACAACACACACAACCATGACACACTCGTACCAGAATAACACACTACCATGATACACTCGTACCAGAATAACACACTACCATGATACACTCGTACCAGAACAACACACACAACCATGACACACTCGTACCAGAATAACACACTACCATGATACACTCGTACCAGAATAACACACTACCATGATACACTCGTACCAGAACAACACACTACCGTGATAACCTGACCCCTCTCCTGTCTGGGGGAAATCGTGCCTATTCAATTTTGAAGGTCCGGCAATGATTAGAAGGACAAGAAGGCCTGGCTTGACGTTCCAATTCATCCCAAACATGTTCAGTGGGGTTGGCTGGACTTTGCTTTGTGCACGGACTTCTTTCAGGGTCACGCCGGAAGAGGACAGGCCCTTCCCTAAAATCTTGCCACAAGGTTGGCTGCCGAACTGCTGAACGCGACCATATTTCACCTTAAATGCTGTAGACCTCCACTCCTGACCGAAAAGGGTCGTGACTAACACACACCCCCCTACCAAGTGTGCGGTAGCCGACCGCTTCTTTTCCCCTGCACCAAACGAGTTTATGCGGAGATCCGTATCGCGCACGGAGAGTCACGCACCAATATACATTACAATTTTCGGCATTTCGCGGACGCTTTTATCCAAAGCAACTTACAGTACTGTGACTGTATATATTATCCAAGCAATTGAGGGTCAAGGGCCATGCTCGAGGGCCCGGCAGTGGCAACCTGGCAGTCGTGGGGCTTGAACCAGTGACCTTTTGATTACTAGTCCGGTATCTCGACTACAAGGCTACAACTGCCCTGGTTGGATAATCTCGGTCGTAAATGCAGCAGCTATAAGGAAACACACACACACACACACACACACACAGCAGTAGTGTGTTTACCCGCTGTGCCACCAAACGCGTGTCCGTATACTTTTGAGCATATGCTGTGGACGGTTGGTAAATCTATGTAAAGCTTCTTTACACACTCTTGCACTTTCTCTCCTGGTTTGGTGTTGACGGATTAGAGAGAATCGTATGTGTAAGTGAAACGTGTGTGTGTGTGAGTGTGTGTGTGTGAGTGTGTGTGTGTGTGTGTGTGTGTGTGTGCGAGTCCTGGGGCTCAGATTAAATTGTCGAGTGAATCTTGTGCTGCCTCGACGTTCTCTCCATCCTTCTCTCTTTATCTCTCTCTCCTTCATTCTCTCCGCCTTCTTCTCAATTTATACCAATTGTCTGCCGTAATGGCGTAACTCGACTTTCCGTCACCCTCCGGCCCTCCCGAATGTGTGTGTGTGTGTGTGTGTGTGTGTGTGATGCGCTTGAAACAGCGATGCCAGCACCTCAAGGCTTAGCAGAAAGAAATAACACTCTTAAAGCACCGGTATTTATCGTACCCTAATTCTGCATGTACTACTTCATTCTCTCTCCGTTTTCTGCTCTAGCTTCTCAGTTTAGTCATTTCCGATTCCCTATTACACTTCCTCTGCTGTGCCACCACGTCCACGCTGGCAGACTAGCAGTCGCCCCTTTACGGTACGACTGAAGTCGCCGACTGCTTCTTCACTCTAAACCAGAGACGGAGTCGCACAGAGAGACACACAACCATGATACACTCTTACAAAGAACACACACAACCATGATACACTCTTACAAAGAACACACACAACCATGATACACTCTTACAAAGAACACACACAACCATGATACACTCTTACAAAGAACACACACAACCATGATACACTCTTACAAAGAACACACACTACCATGATACACTCTTACAAAGAACACACACAACCATGATACACTCTTACAAAGAACACACACAACCATGATACACTCTTACAAAGAACACACACAACCATGATACACTCTTACAAAGAACACACACTACCATGATACACTCTTACAAAGAACACACACAACCATGATACACTCTTACAAAGAACACACACAACCATGATACACTCTTACAAAGAACACACACAACCATGATACACTCTTACAAAGAACACACACAACCATGATACACTCTTACAAAGAACACACACAACCATGATACACTCTTACAAAGAACACACACAACCATGATACACTCTTACAAAGAACACACACAACCATGATACACTCTTACAAAGAACACACACAACCATGATACACTCTTACAAAGAACACACACAACCATGATACACTCTTACAAAGAACACACACTACCATGATACACTCTTACAAAGAACACACACTACCATGATACACTCTTACAAAGAACACACACTACCATGATACACTCGTACCAGCACAACACACACTACCATGATACACTTATACCAGCATCACATACGCGCACTACCATGACACACTCCTACCAGCACAACACACACTACCATGATACACTCGTACCAGCACAACACACACTACCATGATACACTTATACCAGCATCACATACGCACACTACCATGACACACTCCTACCAGCACAGCACACACTACCATGATACACTCTTACAAAGAACACACACTACCATGATACACTCTTACAAAGAACACACACTACCATGATACACTCCTACCAGCACAACACACACTACCATGATACACTTGTACCAGCATCACATACGCACACTACCATGACACACTCCTACCAGCACAACACACACTACCATGATACACTCGTACCAGCACAACACACACTACCATGATACACTCGTACCAGCACAACACACACACACTACCCTAATACACTCGTACCAGCACAACACACACACACACTACCATGATACACTCGTACCAGCATCACATACACACACTACCATGATAGACTCGTACCAGCACAACACAACACACACACACACTACACTTTTAACAAGTAACACACACTTTCACGTTCAGTAAGCTTGTGTGGCGTCTGAGTCGAGCTGTTATCGCTCCTAGATGTTTCCACTTTGCAATAACAGCACCAGGGCAGCTCAGGCAGGGTGGGAATTCGTCTAGCATGTAGGAAAGGTGGTTCATGTGGTGTGTGTGTGTGTGTGTGTGTGTGTGTGTGTGTGTGTGTGTGTGGGATTTTTGTACTGCAGAAGAATTTGTCATACACTCGGTGGTTAACAACCCCATTACATCACTACATGGTAAAACGGCTTATTATGATCCGACCGAGGAGCTTTTTTCTCGTCTGCACACACACACACACACACACTCACACACACACACACACACACAGAAGTTGAAGTGCAGCTGTGAAGAAGACAACATGTAATTTCTTCGTTGTAGGAAGCGAGTGCAGCTGAGAGAGCTGACGAGCGTCGCTGCTCACGCGGCGTCCAGAAACAGCGCGATGCATTTTTTTATCGGCGCGGACCCCGGCGCCCGTCTGCGGTTCTCGGGGCGTGTGAGACAGGTGATGCTTTAATTCCAGTCATCGGGAAAATCACCCTGATCCTAATGAAGATCATCGCCGAGGTTTTTCCGCTCGGTTTGTCGCCTCTTTATCTCCCGTTCTGGACTCCAAACGTTGTTTTCCGACTCTGGGTCCTGAAGGACGGAACCACACCCGCCGTCCACTTAACGATCGGAGGGGTAGGGTGTACAATCCTACCGATAATTCAAGGTCACCTTAGGAGGATGGAGGTTCCTGTCCTGGTTCCTCATTTACGAGTACAGTACAATGAAATTCTTCTCCCGCAGATCCCAGATTGTCTGGAAGCTGGGGTCTGGAGCAGACAGGGTTAAGGGCCTTGCTCAAGGGTCCAACAGCGGCAGAGCCTGGATTCGAACCCACAATCTTTAAACTGATAGCCCAAAGCTCTACCCACCAGGGTTATTTTTCCCAAGCGACCCACATTTTGTCCAGGAGTTTTTAGATGACCCAGGCAACACAAACAATGCATCTGGTCCCACTGTGGTTTACAAGATGTAACATAAAGCCTCCACAAGGGGGCGTTGGCGTACAAGTTTAAGGGTGTACAAGTTTAAGAGCCTGGATTCAAACCCGCAATCTTCAAACTGATCACCCAAAGCTCCACCCACTAGGCTACCGCTGGCTAAATAATGTTTTGGGGCTGCTTTACATTTGCAGCATTTAACGTTTGAGCAATTGAGGGTTAAGGGCCTTGCTCAAGGGCCCAACAGTGGCAGAGCCTGGATTCGAACCCACAATCTTTAAACTGATAGCCCAAAGTTCTACCCACTAGTGCAGGGTTTTTCAAACCCACATTTTGTCCATGATTTTTTACGTGAGCCAGGCAACACAGCTGGTCCAACTGTGGTTTACAAGATGTAACATAAAGCCTCCACAATTTATAGTAGATTTCAAAGTGCGACCCAATTACGACCCAGGGTTTGAAAAACCCTGCACTAGAGTACCACTGTCCCTACAAGTCGCCCTCATCTGCTCATCAATACACTCTATACCCAAAAGTATTTGGACACCTGACCGTGAGCTTGTTGGACACCCCATTTCAAAAACAAATGCTATTAAAACCGAGTGACCTGCAGTGATCTTTCAGCTAGAACATCAGCCGCTCTTCTGAGAAGTTCAAAATATGGCAAGTAAGAAAGCCTCAGTTAGTGTTCCAATTCATCCCAGAGCTGTTGAGTGGGGCTGAGGTCACATACATGTATTCGTCACATACATTATAACAGGTGCACATTGTTTATGGAGCAAAAACCCTGTAATTTCCATCTAAATTCCAAACCACATCCTGTGTGCTACATAGTGTGTAACTATACCACAAGTATGAAATTTATATATATATATTTCATTTGTTTTTGTCACTGTTGTTTTTTAGGGCACTCAGGTCCCCACAGTGGAGCGTTCCACAAGCTCATAGGTTTGAATCTCAGGTGGCCAGCAGACACAGTTGGTCGTGTCTGAGGGAGGGACGGTCAAATATTTAGAACAGTCCTTACAGCCGGTCTGATATATGGTCTCCGAGGCTGGCCTGAGTTGTAGGGCAGTTGTATCCTAGTGGTTATGGAACTGGACTAGTAATCAAAAGGTCACTGGTTCAAGCTCCACCACTGCCAGGTTGCCACTGTTGGGCCCCTGAGCAAGGCCCTCAACCTTCAATTGCTCAGACTGTATACTGTAACAGTACTGTAAGTCGCTTTGGATAAAGGCGTCTGCTAAATGCTGAAAATGTAAATGTAAACGTTAAGGAACTGGACTAGTAATCAAAAGGTCACTGGTTCAAGCCCCACCACTGCCAGGTTGCCACTGTTGGGCCCTTAAGCAAGGCCCTTAACCCTCAATTGCTCAAGAGCAAGACCCTCAACCCTCAGTTGCTCAAGAGCAAGGCCCATCCAATTTGTTTTGGATAAAAGCGTTTGCTAAATGCCAAAAATGTAAATTGTTAATGGTCTGGGAAGGATGGAAGGGGGGGGGATCGGGGGGTTAGATGAAGCATAGCATGTCTCTCCGTGCGCATTACGGCTATCATTGCGAAATTAGAGTCCTTCAGTATCCACTATAAGTGTGTGTGTGTGTGTGTGTGTGTGTGTGTAAAAAAGACCTTGTTATTCTGACCCTCCATAATAACGTGGACAGGAGCGTTCGGGATAAACCCGCCGCGTACAGAATAAACGCTAATAAAAATAAAATAAAGTGCTTTTATAGAAGCGCTCGGCTAAAGAGTTCGCTCTCAATTAAAACCACGGCGAGTACACGGCGCAGCGGACGGCTTGCGCGCGGCCGTGTGTGTGTGCGCGGCGCACAAAGAATGTTGCGTTAATCACTCCACTTGTTCCAAGTACGGCGATTAGGCCTGGGTTACCATGGCAACACCGAAAACGTGCGATTGCGGAAAGAAGCGGAAAAAAAAAAAACGAAATAAAACATAAAGCAGTAAATGTCAGAACTGCTAATGAAGCAGCCGGGATACGGCGCTCGCTCGCTAACGAGCAACACACACACACACACACACACACACACAGACACACACACACACACGACGGCTTAATCAGATGCTTCGCTTCGCTTCAGAGCTCAGAACTGTCACCCTAAAAACAAAAAAACAAGCAAAACTTAATAAAAAAATAGCAAAGTGCTCATCATTAACACTGCACATTCATACAGGGATATAACATGATCGTCCAAAAGTATGTGGACACCGGGTAGTTCCAATCACAACTGTGCTATTGACCGGCCAGGCACCCATACTGGTTGTGCCTGTATTTATAGGAAAAGGGACGAGAATTAATCGGCGCAGGACAATTGCGGCCTCTGCTGTCTGGTCGAGGCGACTGCACCCGCCATGGAGGATCAGGAGAGCTTAGTGTGTCTCTCTGAACACGATGCTACTGGTAAGTCGATGTGTGCAGCGTGATTCCAGTGGGATGAAACTGGGAGGTAAAGCAAGGAAAAAGTACATGAACACCTAAACATGGCCTTCTGGGACATTTAATTAAAAAACCATGGACAATACCCAAGGTCAGGTACTGATATTAGACGAGAAGGTCACTATAACCCAAAAAGTGGAAGCATTAGTCATATGAGTAGCTACAACACCTGAACCCAATAATTAGTAAGAGTCTCCGCACACACTTTATGGACAAAAGTATTGAGATGCCCCCACTTTCTGTTGTGTTCTATGTTCCAACTTAGCAGCAACAGTTTAGGGAAGGTCCCTTCCTGTTCCAGCATGAGCAGCTCTAGAAAGACACGAATAAACACTCAGTTTAAAGAAACTCCAGTGTCCTGCACAGAGCCCTGATCTCTGGAATGGGCACTAACTGGGCACAAATTTCTACAGACATGCTCCAAAGTCTGGTGAGAAGGCTTTTAGATGAGAGGCTGTTGTTCTATCAGAAAAGATCACACAGGGTCATATTGTTGTTGTTGTTGTTATTATTATTATTATTATTATTTATGTATTTATTATTATTATTATTTTATTATTAATTTTATTATTATTTTCATTTATCATTATTAATATTTTATATTTATTATTATTTACTTTTATTATCATTTATTTTATTATTATTATTATTATTAATTTTATTATTTTCATTTATCATTATTATTATATTATTTATTATTATTTAGATTTATTATTATTATTTAATAATAATAATAATAATAATTATTATTATTTATGTATTCATTATTATTATTATAAATTTTATTATTTTCATTTATAATTATTGATATTATATTATTTATTATTATTTTATTTTATTATTTATTATTATTATTATTATTATTATTAATTATTATTATTTATTATTATTATTATTATTATTATTATTATTAATTTTATTAATTTCATTTATCATTTTTAATATTATATTATTTATTATTATTTTGTTTTATTATTATTTTTTATTATTTTATTATTGTTTTGCTCGGTGCAGAAAATGTTCACACAGATTTTGTATTTTTACAAGGACACCCAGAAACTGTGAGAACAGATGAAACGGAATTTGGAGTGCGGCTGTCATCTTTTCACTAACTGGGCACAAGTTCCTACAGACATACTGCAAAGTCTGGTGAGAAGCCTTCTCAGAAGAGCAGCTGTTTTTCTATCTGAAAAAAATCACACAGAGGTCACCCTGTTTTAACAGCATTTGTTTTTTAAATGGGACGTCCAACAAGCTCGTGCTCAGGTGTCCAGATACTTTTGGTTTTGTGAGTGTCCTTCTGACACCGTACCCCTCTAATCCGACCCCCCATCTTCTGTTGCCAAGGCAACCTGGGCGGGGACGGGTGAGTGTGTAACTTCAAAGAGCTCCCCCCCCCCCACTGAACTGCTATGTAGTGTGGACACCCTGTTCTTAAACACACACTAACATGTCAAAATGACTTTTAGCATCCTAACACACACACACACACATATATACACATACACACGCGTCTCTGCAGGCTTTGAGGAGTCATGCCCTAAGTTCTGGAGTACAGCCACTACCCAGCATGGTGTGTGTGTGTTTGTGTGTGTGTGTGTGTGTGTGTGTGTGTGTGTATGTGTGTTTTGCTGGCTGGCATCAGATATCAGGAGAGCTGATAATGACCCTGACCTGGATCACCAACACACCTACCACCAGTGCCCACACCAACCTGCACCTCACCTGTGTGTGTGTGTGTGTGTGTGTGTGTATGTTTTGCTCTTCATCTGGTGCAGAAAATGTTCACACAGATTTTGTATTTTTTCAGGAACACAGAAATTATTTTTTGTATTTTTTCAGGAACACAGAAACTGTAAGAACGAATGAATGGACGAGAAGAACAGAGAAGACAGAGAGGACAGAGAACAAAAAGGGCAAGAGGAACAAAGAGGGACACAGAGAGGACGGGAGGAACAGAGAGGACTAAAGGAACAGAGAGGACGGGAGGAACAGAGAGGACGGGAGGAACAGAGAGGACGGGAGGAACAGAGAGGACTAAGGGAACAGAGAGGACTAAGGGAACAGAGAGGACGGGAGGAACAGAGAGGACGGGAGGAACAGAGAGGACTAAGGGAACAGAGAGGACCAAAAGAACAGAGAGGACTAAAGGAACAGAGAGGACTAAAGGAACAGAGAGGACGGGAGGAACAGAGAGGACTAAAGGAACAGAGAGAACTAAAGGAACAGAGAGGACAGAAGGAACAGAGAGGACAGAAGGAACAGAGAGGACTAAAGGAACAGAGAGGACTAAAGGAACAGAGAGGACGGGAGGAACAGAGAGGACAGAAGGAACAGAGAGGACAGAAGGAACAGAGAGGACCAAAGGAACAGAGAGGACCAAAGGAACAGAGAGGACTAAAGAAACAGAGAGGACGGGAGGAACAGAGAGGACTAAAGGAACAGAGAGAACTAAAGGAACAGAGAGGACAGAAGGAACAGAGAGGACAGAAGGAACAGAGAGGACAGAAGGAACAGAGAGGACCAAAGGAACAGAGAGGACTAAGGGAACAGAGAGGACCAAAGGAACAGAGAGGACGGGAGGAACAGAGAGGACAGAGAACAAAAAGGGCAAGAGGAACAAAGAGGGACACAGAGAGGACTAAAGGAACAGAGAGGACGGGAGGAACAGAGAGGACGGGAGGAACAGAGAGGACTAAAGGAACAGAGAGGACGGGAGGAACAGAGAGGACGGGAGGAACAGAGAGGACTAAAGGAACAGAGAGGACTAAAGGAACAGAGAGGACGGGAGGAACAGAGAGGACTAAAGGAACAGAGAGGACCAAAGGAACAGAGAGAACTAAAGGAACAGAGAGGACTAAAGGAACAGAGAGGACAGAAGGAACAGAGAGGACAGAAGGAACAGAGAGGACGGGAGGAACAGAGAGGACTAAGGGAACAGAGAGAACTAAAGGAACAGAGAGGACCAAAGGAACAGAGAGGACTAAAGGAACAGAGAGGACAGAAGGAACAGAGAGGACGGGAGGAACAGAGAGAACTAAAGGAACAGAGAGAACTAAAGGAACAGAGAGGACCAAAGGAACAGAGAGGACCAAAGGAACAGAGAGGACCAAAGGAACAGAGAGGACTAAGGGAACAGAGAGGACCAAAGGAACAGAGAGGACTAAAGGAACAGAGAGGACTAAAGGAACAGAGAGGACTAAAGGAACAGAGAGGACTAAGGGAACAGAGAGGACCAAAGGAACAGAGAGGACCAAAGGAACAGAGAGGACTAAGGGAACAGAGAGGACCAAAGGAACAGAGAGGACCAAAGGAACAGAGAGGACTAAGGGAACAGAGAGGACGGGAGGAACAGAGAGGACTAAAGGAACAGAGAGGACTAAAGGAACAGAGAGAACTAAAGGAACAGAGAGGACCAAAGGAACAGAGAGGACCAAAGGAACAGAGAGGACTAAGGGAACAGAGAGGACCAAAGGAACAGAGAGGACTAAAGGAACAGAGAGGACTAAAGGAACAGAGAGGACTAAGGGAACAGAGAGGACCAAAGGAACAGAGAGGACCAAAGGAACAGAGAGGACTAAGGGAACAGAGAGGACGGGAGGAACAGAGAGGACTAAAGGAACAGAGAGGACCAAAGGAACAGAGAGGACCAAAGGAACAGAGAGGACTAAAGGAACAGAGAGGACCAAAGGAACAGAGAGGACCAAAGGAACAGAGAGGACTAAGGGAACAGAGAGGACTAAAGGAACAGAGAGGACTAAGGGAACAGAGAGGACCAAAGGAACAGAGAGGACCAAAGGAACAGAGAGGACTAAGGGAACAGAGAGGACGGGAGGAACAGAGAGGACTAAAGGAACAGAGAGGACAGAAGGAACAGAGAGGACAGAAGGAACAGAGAGGACGGGAGGAACAGAGAGGACAGAAGGAACAGAGAGGACGGGAGGAACAGAGAGGACTAAGGGAACAGAGAGAACTAAAGGAACAGAGAGGACCAAAGGAACAGAGAGGACTAAAGGAACAAAGAGGACAGAAGGAACAGAGAGGACGGGAGGAACAGAGAGGACTAAAGGAACAGAGAGAACTAAAGGAACAGAGAGGACCAAAGGAACAGAGAGGACCAAAGGAACAGAGAGGACTAAGGGAACAGAGAGGACCAAAGGAACAGAGAGGACTAAAGGAACAGAGAGGACTAAAGGAACAGAGAGGACTAAGGGAACAGAGAGGACCAAAGGAACAGAGAGGACCAAAGGAACAGAGAGGACTAAGGGAACAGAGAGGACGGGAGGAACAGAGAGGACTAAAGGAACAGAGAGGACCAAAGGAACAGAGAGGACCAAAGGAACAGAGAGGACTAAAGGAACAGAGAGGACCAAAGGAACAGAGAGGACCAAAGGAACAGAGAGGACTAAGGGAACAGAGAGGACTAAAGGAACAGAGAGGACTAAGGGAACAGAGAGGACCAAAGGAACAGAGAGGACCAAAGGAACAGAGAGGACTAAGGGAACAGAGAGGACGGGAGGAACAGAGAGGACCAAAGGAACAGAGAGGACAGAAGGAACAGAGAGGACTAAGAGAACAGAGAGGACCAAAGGAACAGAGAGGACCAAAGGAACAGAGAGGACTAAGAGAACAGAGAGGACCAAAGGAACAGAGAGGACTAAGGGAACAGAGAGGACCAAAGGAACAGAGAGGACTAAAGGAACAGAGAGGACTAAGGGAACAGAGAGGACCAAAGGAACAGAGAGGACCAAAGGAACAGAGAGGACTAAGGGAACAGAGAGGACGGGAGGAACAGAGAGGACTAAAGGAACAGAGAGGACCAAAGGAACAGAGAGGACTAAGAGAACAGAGAGGACCAAAGGAACAGAGAGGACAGAAGGAACAGAGAGGACTAAGGGAACAGAGAGGACGGGAGGAACAGAGAGGGCTAAAGGAACAGAGAGGACCAAAGGAACAGAGAGGACTAAGAGAACAGAGAGAACCAAAGGAACAGAGAGGACAGAAGGAACAGAGAGGACTAAGGGAACAGAGAGGACCAAAGGAACAGAGAGGACAGAAGGAACAGAGAGGACTAAGGGAACAGAGAGGACCAAAGGAACAGAGAGGACTAAGAGAACAGAGAGGACCAAAGGAACAGAGAGGACGGCAGGAACAGAGAGGACTAAAGGAACAGAGAGGACTAAAGGAACAGAGAGGACCAAAGGAACAGAGAGGACTAAGAGAACAGAGAGGACCAAAGGAACAGAGAGGACAGAAGGAACAGAGAGGACTAAAGGAACAGAGAGGACCAAAGGAACAGAGAGGACCAAAGGAACAGAGAGGACTAAGGGAACAGAGAGGACCAAAGGAACAGAGAGGACTAAAGGAACAGAGAGGACTAAAGGAACAGAGAGGACCAAAGGAACAGAGAGGACTAAGGGAACAGAGAGGACCAAAGGAACAGAGAGGACCAAAGGAACAGAGAGGACTAAGGGAACAGAGAGGACGGGAGGAACAGACAGGACTAAAGGAACAGAGAGGACCAAAGGAACAGAGAGGACTAAGAGAACAGAGAGGACCAAAGGAACAGAGAGGACTAAGAGAACAGAGAGGACTAAAGGAAAAGAGAGGACAGAAGGAACAGAGAGGACTAAGGGAACAAAGAGGACCAAAGGAACAGAGAGGACTAAGGGAACAGAGAGGACCAAAGGAACAGAGAGGACTAAGGGAACAGAGAGGACCAAAAGAACAGAGAGGACAGAAGGAACAGAGAGGACTAAGGGAACAGAGAGGACTAAAGGAAAAGAGAGGACTAAGAGAACAGAGAGGACCAAAGGAACAGAGAGGACTAAGAGAACAGAGAGGACCAAAGGAACAGAGAGGACTAAAGGAACAGAGAGGACTAAGGGAACAAAGAGGACCAAAGGAACAGAGAGGACTAAGGGAACAGAGAGGACCAAAGGAACAGAGAGGACTAAAGGAAAAGAGAGGACTAAAGGAAAAGAGAGGACTAAAGGAAAAGAGAGGACAGAAGGAACAGAGAGGACAAAAAATCATGTCAGGCTTTACCGTCCAACAAATGCAACTGACCTTACAAATGCTCTTTCAACTGAATGGGCACAAATCCCCACAGACACACTGTAAAACCATGTGAAGAGCTTTTCCAGAAGAGTGGAGAAGGCTGTTATGGGGCCATGCAGGGGAGCAGCTCAATAACAATTTTTATGGTTTTGGAACGGGATGTCCAACAAGTGCACACACACACACACACACACACACACACACACACACACACACACACTCATCTGTGACCCACAAGACCAGGCTAAAGCGGAAATGAGCCATATGTTGGCAATATGCTCAGTTGAAGCTATGCTGACACTGCACACACACACACACGTGTAAGTGTGTGTGTGTGTGCGTGTGTGCGCGCGTGTGTGCGCGCGTGTGTGTTGAGCAGGGACGTGTCCTATTCACTACATAAGCTACAGAAACACAATCACCATTCAACTATGGACGTGTCCCTAATTACACCCCCAACTTACTCCAGGGCCACAAAAACCACACACCAAATTTATTATGTAGGTCATGTGATCATCAGTTTGCTTCGGGTATGTCTCAAACAACATGTCCTATTTACTATATATATATATTTATATCCTCAGTCAACTGTGGACGTGTCCCAATCCCCTTGCCTGATTCACCAAGTAGGCCACGAACACGAGTAGTAGTCTAATTTAGACGTGACCCAACCACAACTCATTCACTATAGAGGCTCCATAAACACCATCACAGTCTACTGCTAATTATTATTATTATTATTATTATTATTATTATTATTATTATTATTAATAATAAACATTATTATTATTATTATTATTATTATTATTATTATTATTATTAATATTATTATTATTATTATTTTATTATTATTATTATTAATATTATTATTATTGTTATTATTATTATTTTATTGTTTTGTTATTATTATTATTATTATTAATTATTTATATTATAATAGGTAATTATCATTGCTTATTATTATAACTTTATTATTATTATTATTATTGTTATTGTAGTAACATAATTATTTTTAGTTATAAATAGCTTTATATTATTTTATATTATTATTTTATTGTTATTATTATTTTTTTTATTTGTTATTATTCATATTATTATTATTATTTATTACACTTTTTATTATTATTATTTATTTATTATTATTATTATTATTTTATTATTATTCTGTTATTATTATTATTATTATTCTTGTTGTTTTTATTATATATTTTTTATTTCTTATTCATATTATCATTATTTATTATAATAGTTTATTATCACTATTTTATTATTATTATTATTTTATTATTAATTATTTTATTATTATTATTATTTTATTATTATTATTAATGTTATAATTTTTTTATATTGTTGTTTTTTATTATTTATTTATTATATTATTATTATTATTTATTACAATTGTTGTTTATTATTATTTTTCATTATTATTGTTGTTGTTATTTCCATTATTGTTTTTAACATTGCTCATTATTATTATTATTATTATTTATTATTAGTAGTATTTTATTATTATTATTATTATTATTATTATTATTATTAGTATTATTATGTTCTGGACACAGGGAGGGGCTGTGCATCTCAGGGGGTCTTAATGAGCCCAGAGGCGGGTCCCGTGGCATTTTAATAAAAACAGTAAAAAAATAATCACACATGATGGGACGATGAAATGAAAAGGTTATTAGCATACGGCAGATCTCTGGAGGTGTAATAAAAATGTGTTTAAACCACCTAAAGCCTGCGGTGGGTCTGTGAGAACGAACAAATATTTGATTCGTCCGACTCAAAAGCACAAAGGTCAACAGACGGGCAGTACAGAAGATTCCGGTTCAGATCCCTCTGAAACAGACGCAGGTGAGGAAGCAGCAGCGGTAAACACACGACATCAACCAAGTGTACTGTACACCTTCATTATGGATTCATCCGATTTCCCATGAGCACCTCAGCCACCGCGCCTCGGCCACCGCGCCTCATCTGTCCTTTCCAATGAAACTAACTGATAAAGCTTCTCCAAATAAAACATCTACAGTACAGTAACAAGTCCAGCTCGTTATTTAAATGAAGACTGGGCGCCCCCTAGCAGGCACGATCGGCAGTGCAGACAGTGCAGCAGACAAAATTGCCCTCTAGTCTGCTTGGTGGGTATAGACTGGATTAAAAAGTGGGTGTGGCCTTCGAGGACCCTGGTTAGTAGTCCGAAGCTCCTGTACAGAAGTGGAGGAACGTGGAGATCAGCGCGTGTCTCTCCATGCGTGAGACTGGCCTAGAATACTATACAGGCTATCAAGACACCCAGCACACACACACACACACACGTTAGATACCATACAGTCAGTCCACTGTGGCTGTGTCTCAATCCAAGACCTGGTTTAAAATGCAGAATGTATAATCACCATCATCTGTCCACTGTGGATGTGTTCCAAATCACACCCTATTCACTCCATAATAAGTACAGAATAGTGCTGAATTTGAAAACAAGTGACCTTTATAGGGTGTGAGTCCTGGTTTGGGACACAACCGGGTGTGAGGTTAGGACACATCCAGAAACTGAGCAGTGCTTCACACCTTAATAAGCGTCACTGTTACAAAGTGTGTGTGTGTGTGTGTGTGTGTGTCAGAGTCAGACTGCATCAAAGTCTGACCTTAATAAAGTGCATTTATGCGAGAGGCATACAGTCATTAAGTGCACCCAGCGTGTGTGTGTGTGTGTGTGTGTGTGTGTGTGTGTGTGTGTGGGAGGTACAGGTGCTCGGTCGCTCCATTTGATGCTTTGTGTATGGGGAACAGTTTATTCCTGGCCCGGCGCTTCTGAAAGGGGGGCGCGAGAAAGAGCGAGAGAGAACATGAGAGAGGAAGGGCGAGAAAGAGAGGGAGTGAGTGCAAGTGAGCATGAGAGAGAGTGTCAGAGAGTGAGGGGGAGTAAGAGAGGAAGTAAATGACAGAGAGAGAATGAGAGATGAAATAAGAATGAGAATGAGAGAACATGAGCGAGAAAGTGATAGAGAAAAAGGGCGAGAAAAAAGTGAGACAGAGCGTAAGAAATTGATGGAGCAAGAGAGGGCCTAACAGTGTGAGAGAGTATGAGAGAGAGTGAGAACATGAGAAAGTGATAGAGGAAAAAAGGCAAGAAAGAGAGAGCGAGTGCGAGTGAGAGAGAAGTGTGTGAGAGAGTGAGAAAAAGCGAGTGCGAGAAAGTGAGTGAGAGAGAGGGAGAGAGCGTGAGAGAGAGTGTGTGTAAGGGGGAGTGAGAGACTAGGAGTGAGAGGAAGAGAGTAAGTATGAGAAAGAGAGAGAGTATAAAGGGGAGTAAGTGTGAGTGAGAGAGAAGTGAGTGAGAGAGTGAGTGAGAAAGAGAGAGTGCCAGAGAGGAAGTGAGAGAGGAGTGAGTGAAATGGGATAAAGTGAGAGAGAGAGAGAGAGAACAAGAAAGAGAGGTCAAGGGTGAGAAAGAGAGAGAGGGAGTGCGAGTGAGAGAGGAGTGAGAGAGAGGGAGTAAAAGTAAAAGAGAGGGAGTAAGCATGAGAGAGAGTGTAAGTGGGAGTAAGTGTGAGAGAGGGAGTGAGAGAGGGACTAAGAGTGTGTGAGAGAGTGTGAGAGAGAGTGAGAGTGCACTTGTTTAACCACTACATCGATCTCTCGTTCACGGAGAGAGCGACGGCGACAACAACGACATTAGGATGCAAAAGCAGATGCAGAGTTACAGACAGAGCCGCAGCCCAGGAGTGTGTGTGTGAGTGTGTGTGTGTGTGTGTGTGTGTGTGTGTGTGAGTGTGTGTGTGTGTGTGTGTGTGAGTGTGTGTGTGTGTGTGTGTGTGTGTGTGCGCTCATCAGAATTCAAGGTATCTCCTGTCTTTGTCCCACATAGCACAAAGCAATGGGGTCATGTCCCAAACCCCACACACACACACACACACACACAAACACACACACACACACAGTTAACGCAGTGTGTGATCCAGATGCTCCATGGACGTGTCCTAAATCACACACACTTCACCAAATAGGTCTCATCGAGCAACCAGCATCGCAAACCACCATCAGACGGGATCTGAACTCACGACCTTCTAATCAGACCTTCTAATACTGTGGACACGTCTCAAATCACACTGCTTATTTACCAATGAGCACCATCGTAAATGCACTGCGGACGTGTCTCAAATCCCACCGCCTATTTACACGACATGGACAAAAGTATTGGGACGCCCCTGGAGATGAAATTTGAAACGCTACCCCGCTACTGCACATATCTAGGGTGCTATCGACCGGTCGGGCATCTACATACATTTACATTTGCAGCATTGAGCAGACAAAGTGACTTACAATTATGACTTAGCAATTGAGAGAGTTAAGGGCCTTGCTCAGGGGCCCAACAGTGGCAACTCGGTAGTAGTAGTGGGGCTTGAACCGGCAACCTTTTGGTTACTAGTCCAGTACCTTAAGTGCTGAGATACCGCTGCTCTGTGCCATAGAGACATGATGGGCTGTGTCTGAAGGAGGGCAGGATGGCGTACACACTGGCACACACTCATACACACTGACACACACTCATACACAACACATACACACACACTGACACACACTCATACACACTGACACACACACTGACACACACTCATACACAACACATACACACAGACACACACTCTCATACACAAGACACACACACTGACACACACTCATACACAACACATACACACAGACACACACTCTCATACACAAGACACACACACTGACACACACTCATACACAACACATACACACAGACACACACTCTCATACACAAGACACACACACT
>NC_085988.1:83547611-83652611 GCF_030014385.1 Trichomycterus rosablanca | reverse complement strand
TACACACTGACACACACACACTCATACACAACATACACACTGACACACACACACTCATACACAACATACACACTGACACACACACACTCATACACAACATACACACTGACACACACACACTCATACACAACATACACACTGACACACACACTCTCATACACAACATACACACTGACACACACTCTCATACACAACATACACACTGACACACACACTCTCATACACAACATACACACTGACACACACTCTCATACACAACATACACACTGACACACACACACTCATACACAACATACACACTGACACACACTCTCATACACAACATACACACTGACACACACACTCTCATACACAACATACACACTGACACACACACTCTCATACACAACATACACACTGACACACACACACACTCATACACAACATACACACTGACACACACACACTCACACACAACATACACACTGACACACACTCTCATACACAACATACACACTGACACACACACACTCTCATACACAACATACACACTGACACACACACACACACACACAACATACACACTGACACACACACTCTCATACACAACATACACACTGACACACACACACACTCATACACAACATACACACTGACACACACACACTCACACACAACATACACACTGACACACACACTCTCATACACAACATACACACTGACACACACACACTCTCATACACAACATACACACTGACACACACACACTTATACACAACATACACACTGACACACACACTCTCATACACAACATACACACCGACACACACTCTCATACACAACATACACACTGACACACACACACTTATACACAACATACACACTGACACACACTCTCATACACAACATACACACCGACACACACTCTCATACACACTGACACACACACTCTCATACACAACATACACACTGACACACACACTCTCATACACAACATACACACCGACACACACTCTCATACATAACATACACACTGACACACACACACTCATACACAACATACACACTGACACACACACTCTCATACACAACATACACACTGACACACACACACTCATACACAACATACACACTGACACACACACACACTCATACACAACATACACACTGACACACACACACACTTATACACAACATACACACTGACACACACACTCTCATACACAACATACACACTGACACACACACTCTCATACACAACATACACACCGACACACACACACTCATACACAACATACACACTGACACACACACTCTCATACACAACATACACACTGACACACACACTCTCATACACAACATACACACCGACACACACTCTCATACACAACATACACACTGACACACACACTCTCATACACAACATACACACTGACACACACACTCTCATACACAACATACACACTGACACACACACTCTCATACACAACATACACACCGACACACACACACTCATACACAACATACACACTGACACACACACTCTCATACACAACATACACACTGACACACACACTCTCATACACAACATACACACCGACACACACACACTCATACACAACATACACACTGACACACACACTCTCATACACAACATACACACTGACACACACACTCTCATACACAACATACACACCGACACACACTCTCATACACAACATACACACTGACACACACACACTCATACACAACATACACACTGACACACACACTCTCATACACAACATACACACTGACACACACACACTCATACACAACATACACACTGACACACACACACTCATACACAACATACACACTGACACACACACTCTCATACACAACATACACACTGACACACACACACTCATACACAACATACACACTGACACACACTCTCATACACAACATACACACTGACACACACACTCTCATACACAACATACACACTGACACACACACTCTCATACACAACATACACACTGACACACACACTCTCATACACAACATACACACTGACACACACTCTCATACACAACATACACACTGACACACACACACTCATACACAACATACACACTGACACACTCTCATACACAACATACACACTGACACACACACTCTCATACACAACATACACACTGACACACACACACTCATACACAACATACACACTGACACACACACTCATACACAACATACACACTGACACACACACTCTCATACACAACATACACACTGACACACACTCTCATACACAACATACACACTGACACACACACTCTCATACACAACATACACACTGACACACACACTCTCATACACAACATACACACTGACACACACACTCTCATACACAACATACACACTGACACACACTCTCATACACAACATACACACTGACACACACACTCTCATACACAACATACACACTGACACACACACTCTCATACACAACATACACACTGACACACAGTCATACACACTCATACACACTCACACACACACACACACACACACTGTCATACACACTGACACACAAACTCACACACACCGACACACACATTTAAACACATAAACTCTAACACACACACTCTCTCTCTCTCTCACACACACACACTCACACACACTGACACACACTCTCACAAACACTCACTCTCATACACACTGACACACTCTCATACACAACACACACACACACACACTCATACACACTGACACACACACACACAACACGGAACGTCAGGCCTTCTCATCCAGATCAGACCCCGAGCTTACAGATGGTTTTCAAAAGGGCACAAATTCCAACAGACATGATTTTTGGTTTATTAAACAGCATTTTTAGAAGAGTGGATGTCGCACATGGAATGTGGGCTGGTGTGCGTTAACGCCAGCGGCTTCAGGCTCGTGACCCGGCGTCCACATACTTTCGGCCGTGCCGCGGCGGGACGGGTCGGCGGTTAAAACTCCGCTAGTTCCTCCGCGCTCATCCATCTTTGTTCTCTTGTTAAGTCACATGAACAGAAGCGTAAGTGGATGAGTATCGACTTACTGTAGGCCTCTGGTCCTTTGGGTGGGTCTGTATTGGGTTTGGAGAGAAGCTATAGCGTATTAGCGCCCGCGCGCACGCACACACACACACATTCACACACACAGCCTAAAGGCTTATAGAAAGTGAATCACTCACACACACACACACACACACACACACACTCACACAGCGCTCTCTATTTCCCCCTTAACGGGGTAGAGGCCTCTAAGCCTGCACTACATCACACACTGCAATAAACCAGTCACATCCTCTTGCGTAAACTTCTGTTGAGCCCCACACACACACACACACACACACACACACACACACACTTATAACCCTGAATAACACACATTTATCTCTCTCTGATTACCCAATCATCAAAGTCCCTGTAGCGAAAGCTCCCAGATTTTGCTGCATTCTTATATAACTGCTGCTCCGGCTCACACTCACGGCGACGCCCGGGTCAAAAGTTTACGTACACGCCAATAAATGCGATGAAGAATTCTGCAGCCGTCTGTTTCTCTGACTGAACGATCAGAACCACATGCTTTATTTTTTCATGCGAGTTTTTCCTGCTCCTGCATTTTCTTTAGTTTTTTATATGATCGGCAAAAAACTGGAACCATTGGCAGCATTTCCCCGCCCTGCTTACGTAGCACAGCTTCATAGCATGTAAAGCTCGCTCGACTGTGGACAGTGATAACAGTGATAGCTTCATACCTCCACCACCTTTACCTTTAAACCACCATGCAAGCTTTGAGACGCTACTTTTAAAGCAGGAGCTTCTAGTTTGTAGCACAGCTTCATAGCACATAGTGATCTAAAGCTTGCTTGACTGTGGACAATGATAATACAGAATCATTCAGAGCTTTTTACTGTCCATAGTCGAGTAAGCTTTATACCTTTTTGCTGTTTTTTCTTCATCAGTGTGAATCTGAGTAACGTCCAGTCAGGTTTTAAAATGCCAGTTTAAAACCGAGAGCTTCTATTTAGTAAAGCTTGCTTGACTGTGGACAGTGAAAGGCTTTGAATAATTGCACAGTCGGGCAAGCTTTAAAACACTACGCTGTTTTATTTTTTTCCGATGTGATCAGCAACAAACTAAAGATGCAGAGCTTTTTTAAGCACATAGTGATGCAGCTTGCTTGACTGTGGACAGTGATCACATGGAACTATTTATAGCTTTTTACTCTACACAGTCAAGTAAGCTTTACAAACTTTCATCGAGCGTTGAGATGCCTATTTTAAAGGTGAAGCTTCTAGTTTGTAGCACAGCTTCTTAGCACAGAGCGATGTAAAGCTTGCTTGACTGTGGACAGTGGCACTTGGAACTATCCAGAGCTTTTCACTGTCCACAGCCAAGCAAGCTTGGTGTTGTTATTCTGCTTTGTCTTTGTCAATGTGATCAGAAACAAACTTCGGTCAAGCTTTGAGGAGTTTCTAGTTTGTAGCACAGCTTCATAGCATGTAGGGATCTGAAGCTTGCTTGACTGTGGAAAGTGATAACATGGAACTATTTACAGCTTTTTACTCTACACAGTCAGACAAGCTTTACACCATTGTGCTGCTTTTCCTTTGTCAGAAGCAAACTTTGGTCGAGCTTCGAGATTCTGGTTTTCACAGCGGTGTAAAGCTTGCTTGACTGAGAACAGTGATTCACTCATTCAGAGCTTTTCACTGTCCACAGCCAAGCAAGCTTTATGCTGTTATGCTGCTTTGTCTCTGTCGATGTGATCAGAAACAAACTTCGGTCGAGCTTTGAGATGTCGGCTTCGTATTTTGTAGCACAGCTTCTTAGCATGTAGCCATGTAAAGCTTGCTCGACTGTGGACAGTGATAACACAGAACCACTCAGAGCTTTTAACTGTCCACAGTCAAGTAAGCGTCATACCTCGACCTATACCTTTAAGTCACCATGCAAGCTTTGAGATGCTACTTTTAAAGCAGGAGATTTTAGTTTGTAGCACAGCTTCATAGCATGAAGGGATCTAAAGCTTGCTTGACTGTGGACAGTAATAACACAGGACCATCCAGAGCTTTTCACTGTCCACAGTCAAGTAAGCTTCGTACCTCTATGCTGTTTCTCCTTCGTCAGTGTGAATGTGAGTAACGTACAGTCGAGTTAAGACGCCAGTTTTAAACCGAGAGCTTCTGTTTAGTAAAGCTTGTCTGACTGTGGACAGTAAAACCTACAACCATTCAGAGCTTTGCTGGTTTCAGGAACAATCACAGTACCAGCAGCAGCATCCTGTAGCAGCAGGACGCTTGATGTGTGTGTGTGTGTGTGTGTGTGTGTGTGTGTGTCGGGTAAAGAAGGTCCCACAAGCATTAATGAAGGTGCCATCAGTACCAGGAAATGATTCAAGGGAAGAACGGCGGGGGAACCGCGGTAATGAGGAACGTCACCCGCTCAATGAGGTGAGAGTCAATGTGTGTGTGTCTACAAAACCGTACACACACACACACACACACACACACACACAGTTAGATTAGTTGTACTAATAAACCAAACAGCACTGTGGTACAGCAGGTAACGTGGGTGCTGCACAACACAGTGGGTCTCATGGACCGGGGTTCGATCTTCCTATCAGTGTGTGTATGAAGCTGCAGTGAAAACAGATTCCACTCTAGTACTGTGTTGTGTTTATGTACTGTGGTAGTGTTTGTGTGTTTTGTTGTTAGTGTATGTGCTGTTATGTTTTTTTTGTGATTGTTTTCATGTTTGTTAGTGTGCTGTGTTAGTGTGCTGTGTTTGTTGTTTTTGTTCATGTGTTGTTTGTTTTAGTGTGCTGTGTTTGTGTGTTGTTTGTGTTTCTGTGTTTTGTTTATATGTCAGTGTACTGTGTTTGTGTGTTGTTTTTGTTTATGTGTTGTGTTTGTGTGCTGTGTTAGTGTGTCATGTTGTTTTTGTGTTTGTGTTACGGTTGTGCTGAAGTGCTGTGTTCGTGTGTTGTTTTTGTCCTTATTTGTTGTGTTCTGTTGGTTGTGTATTGTTTTTGTTTTCATGTTGTTAGGTTGTTAGGTCATGTTAGTGTGCTGTGTTAATGTCTGTGTTGTTTTTGTGTTTGTTTTCATGTTTGTTAGTGTGCTGTGTTTGTGTGCTGTGTTTGTGTGTTCGTGTTAATGTGCTGTTTGTGTGCTTTGTTGTTAGTGTATGTGCTGTTTTTTGTGTTTGTGTGCTGTTATTGTGCTGTGTCTGTGTGCTGTGTTAGTGTTAATGTGCCGTGTTTGTGTTAGTGTGCTGTGTTTGTGTTAGTGTGCTGTGTTTGTGTGCTGTGTTTGTGTGTTCGTGTTAATGTGCTGTTTGTGTGCTTTGTTGTTAGTGTATGTGCTGTTTTTTGTGTTTGTGTGCTGTTATTGTGCTGTGTCTGTGTGCTGTGTTAGTGTTAATGTGCCGTGTTTGTGTTAGTGTGCTGTGTTTGTGTGCTGTGTTTGTGTTAGTGTGCTGTGTTAGTGTGCTGTGTTTGTGTTAGTGTGCTGTGTTAGTGCGCTGTGTTTGTGTTAGTGTGCTGTGTTAGTGTGCTGTGTTTGTGTGATTTGTTATTGTGCTGTGTTTGTGTGCTGTGTTTGTGTGCTCTATTTTTAGTATATGGGTCTGTGTGTGATGTGTGCTGTGTTTGTGTTAGTGTGCTGTGTTAGTGTGCTGTGTTTGTGTGATTTGTTATTGTGCTGTGTTTGTGTGCTGTGTTTGTGTGCTCTATTGTTAGTATATGGGTCTGTGTGTGATGTTGTTGCGTTAGTGTATTGTTAATGTACGGGCTTGTGTTTGTGAGTGTGTGTGTGTGTGTGTGTGTGTGTGTGCACTCTGTAATGGCTGCTTTATAAAGCAACAGCCAAATAGAAACTCAAAAGTCTCCCATAATCCCACATTCCGCTCCCGCTAGATGCAAATAATGAGCCCTCGTACTGAAGAGCTGCCTGCGATGAGAAAAACATTTAACACAGAAAGAGAGAGAGAGAAAGAGAGAGAGGAAGGAGGAGAGAGAGGAACTCAGTGGAGGCTCTTTGAGGTCGGCCTTGACTGGTGAAACGACAGTGTTGCAGATGGAAGAATAAATATTGCACAGGGATCTCACTGCACCCACACGGAGGATTTCATTTCTATCTGTTCTGCTTTTCCAAGCACTAACACTGGCTCAGACGTTAAAGTACTGGACTAATTACTGACTATTCACAGAATGGTTAAGGGTTTAAGCACTACCATCCTTAAGCTTCCACTAATGGACCCCTGAGCAACACACTTAACTTTCATTTGCTGGGCAAAAGCGCGTCTCAGCAGCCATCAGGGCTTACAACAGTAATAATATATAATATCTCACTCATACCTAATCTTACATGTTCATGCTCATGGCGGAATAAGAGGTGAAATATGTAACTTATTTTACAATAAATGAAATACTTAATATATTTTGCATATCTGAATGTATATATTATTTTTTTAGATATTTTTAGAGTAAATTACTACCCACTATGGGTGCAATATTTTAACTTTGTTGTATTTCTTTAAATTTTTTCCTGTCTTCATACTGCTGTAACAAGTTAATTTCCCTAAGGGGATCAATAAAGTCTTATCTTATCTTATCTTGGGTGTAAACCACCAATAAATAATGTCTATAATCTATTAGCTCATTTTAAAAGCTTACAAACTCATAAAATATAGTTTTATTGTAAATATGTCTTATTTATACGACGTTCTGTGCTTTATAGCAGCTTATTCAATGTTGTATTTGTGTAGATGTGACTGTCCTATTCATCCATGTCAATTATAATTAGGTAAAAGATTAAATTTTACTTTTATTTCTGTACGTTAGCATCAATTAAATTATATAAATGTATCACAAAGGCATTAAAGTGTTGAATGTGGAATGTGGACTTGTAGTTTCTATGGGTTTATAGGGTGTCTAGGGCTATTGCATAACCAATTACTATTGTGCTCCTGGAGACCTCGATCACGTCCGAGGAGGGTGTATTTTGACGCACGAATTGGCGTGTGAGGCCGGTCCTGAGCATGAAGAGTCACGCGCTGATCTCCACCTTCCTTCACTTCTGTACAGGCGTTTCCTTACACGGCGTGGAAGACCCCGCCCACTTTTGGTCCTGTCTTTTCCCACCCAACAGACTTGTGAGCAATTCCGTCTGCTGCTCTGCCTGCACTGCGGATCGTGACCGTCAGGGGGCGGTAGCAGAGTTGAGATTTGAGCTTGGTGCTGGGATAAAACGCCACCTGGGCGCCTGGTCAATTCGATTTAAGTCTCGTAATGAATTAATGACGTATGTTGAGGTGTTTCTTCACAAACTCAGCTGGACCCGGGACTCTGTGTAGCGACTGTGAAAGGAAACGTTACTGAACTAAACAAAGGAGAAGAGGATCGGGAGAGAAAGTCAGAACGCGAGGACGAGGACAATGGGAGGAGAAAAACCCGAGGCCACGGAGCCCGACGATCAGCGTGAGTCATCAGTACAGCAGCTGACATACTGTACTAGTATGCAAATGACACCCGAAGGGACAAAAACGCATTTCAGAGGCGCGCTGTAAAAAATAATAAAGCAGCGTAAATGAGAAATAATGAAGCACCGCCAGCGCTTCTCCCAGACGATACAGGAGCGCTTTTTGTACCCTGTTTTAACTTTAAAAGAAAAAAAATATATATATAAATGAGACATTCTGCGCTGTGAAAAAAATGCATCATGTAGTCATCGATTTAAATTACACCACAGGGACAAAAGTATTGGGACACCCTTTATCATTTTTAACTCATGTCCTTCAGCCACAACAGTTGCTCACATTCTTCATTCATTCATTTTCAGCATTTTGCAGATGCTTTTATCCAAAGCGAATGTGACAAGGCATAACATTATGACCACTGTGACCACTTATGACAGGTGAAGTGAACAACACTGATTATCATCACGGCACCTGTTAGTGGGGGGGGGGGGGGGATATATCAGGCAGCAAGTGAACATTTTATCCTCAAAGTTGATGCTAGAAGCAGAAAAAATGATCAAGAGTGAGGATTTGAACTTGTTCGAGTTTGACGAGGACCAAATTGTGTACACAGAGCATCACAGTTTGTTGCATATGGGGCTGCAAAAGGGGGACCAACACAATATTAGGAAGGTGTTCATAATGTTATGCCTCATCAGTGTAGATTGTATAAGCAAATGAGGGTTAAGGACCTTGCTCTTAAGGACCCAACTGTGGCAACCTGGCGGTGTTTGGGCTTGAACCAGCAACCTTTCAGTTACTAGTCCACAGTGACACAGTCATAGCTGATTTATTACACCTGTTAGCAACTGCGGTGACAAGAGGTGTCCGAATACTTTTGTCCATACAGTCTCCATCTCTATAAATATTGAATCTGTCCAGCAAGTTTTGAGCCCAAACCTGAACACATACTGATAACGTTCTGAATTCTACACAACACTCAGTACCAGGTTGAGGTGGAACCTGAGTAACCACAAGTAAAACATTGTTTGAACCTGATACACTTGACAGCACTGAATTTTAAAACCGATTCGGTCTAATGTTCTGTCCACAGTGCCAACTGGTAGCCAAACCCCACAAAGTCCAAGCAAATTCTACACCTGACTAATAGAATCTTCTCTTCGAGCTCAATTCTACCCATAGTGCCAAGGTGAAATATGAGGTTTCACAACCCAAACCAAATGCAACCCTCTAGTACAAATTCTCAAATGGAAACCAAATATTCTCCCAGTATTAGTGTGTATGAACCCAGCCTGAGCCAAACCCCACATTGCCAGATTTAGAGGTTTAGCCCAACGAGGTCCAGGGCAGTGGTGACCCACAGCACCAAGACCAGGGACTGAACCTGATTGTATATAAAGAATAAATTTGTCCTAACTTATCCCAAACAGTACCATCAGTTTGAAACTAACACTTTCTGCCCATGTTCAAGTCTATAAATGGGACCAAATTACAAATTCAGACCTGACCAAAGCCTGAAAACTCAAGCTGAGCTTCCTAAAACCCAACTTGAGCCTGTCAAAACCCAAACTGAACATCTCAAAATCCAACCTGAGCCTCTCAAAATACAACCTGAGCCTGTCAAAACCCAACCTGAACATCTTAAAATCCAACATGAGTCTCTAAAAACCCAACTTGAGCATCTCAGAACCCAACCAAAGCCTCTCAAACCCCAACCTGACCCTCTCAAAACCCAACCTGACCCTCTCAAAACCCAACCTGACCCTCTCAAAACTCAACTTGAGCATCTTAAAACCCAGCCTGAGTCTCTTAAAACCCAATCTGAGTCTTTCAAAACTTAACTTGAGCCTCTCAAAACCCAACCTGAGCCTCTAAAAATCTAACCGGAGTCTCTAAAAACCCAACATGAGCATTTCAAAACTTAACCTTGAGCTCTCAAAACCCAATCTGAGCCTCTCGAAACAAAACCTGAGCATCTCAAAACTTAATTACAAATTCAGACCTGACCAAAGCCTGAAAACTCAACCTGAGCTTCCTAAAACCCAACTTGAGCCTCTTAAAACCCAATCTGAGTCTTTCAAAACTTAACTTGAGCCTCTCAAAACCCAACCTGAACATCTCAGAACCCAACACGAGCCTCTCAAAACCCAAACTGAGTCTCTCAAAACCCAACCTCAGACTCTCAAATCCCAACCTGAATCTCCTAAAACCCAACCTGAGCCTGTCAAAACCCAACTACAGCACCTATTTCTGTGAATATGGTTCCTGCTATGCTGTGTAAGGATCACTATGCTGGTTTGTTGAGCTAGTCTTGTGGTTATTTACTGGTTTACGAACATCTTTTGCATAAAGGCCTGCGGGAGATCTTTGTCTTGCCATGCTCATTTGCCTTAAAGCTGAAGTATGTCCACCCAGCGCTCCTGCTGTTTTCCTTACTGACCTTGCTTGACTACACTCCAGGTTCAGGCTTTCTTTGGCAAGTCAAAATTCTTGACAACAGATTCCTGAAGAACAAAAAACTAATTTCTAATGTATAAACACTTATAGTGGGGTGGCACCATCCAGGGTGACTCTTTTGTACCCGGAAGGATTATAAATAAAGGTACATTAACACAGCTACTAAAGATAAAGACTCATTCTTTAGGAGGCTTGGTGTTTCCTTTAGTCAGCAACATCTCTGCCAAAAGCACAAGGGTAACCATAATAGGTGTAAGCGGACGTCAAGTTAATTAAATTACATTTGTCCAGCAAAAAGGTGGCGCAGAAGGCGTGCCTGGTCAGGTTAACCATACTCATGGGCTCTAGTCATTTACACTTGGTGCTGTTGGTCAGGACAGCCTTAAGCATGGGCTCTAGTTATTTAAACTTGGTACTTTTGGTCAGGACAGCCTTTATAATGAGCTTTATTGAATTAAACTTGGCGCTGTTGGTCAGAACAGCCTTAATCATGAGCTCTACTGATATAAACTTGGCGCTGTTGGTCAGGACAGCCTTAACCATGAGCTCTACTGATATAAACTTGGTGCTGTTGGTCAGAACAGCCTTCAAAATGGGCTCTAGTCATTTCAACCTGGTGCTGTTGGTCAGAACAGCCTTAATCATGAGCTCTACTGATATAAACTTGGTGCTGTTGGTCAGGACAGCCTTAACGATGGGCTTTTGGTGCTGTTGGTCAACTCTAGTGATTTAAACTTGGTGATGTTGGTCAGGACAGCTTCATACTGACACCAAACAGCTTCATACTTAAATTTGTAGACTTGGTGCTAAGATAACTTTGGTAATTATAGAGTTCAGTTGTGTCAGCCACGCCCATTGCTAACAGATGCTTTCAATTCAGTGGCAGCAGATTGGGGAAGGTCGATCCTGATGACATGTCGATGACATAGTTTGACCTCAACCCAACTGACCATCAGCGCGATAAATCAGAATGTCAGTTGCAAGTCAGGTCTTCATTTCACTGAATGAGACTCTTTGTTATGCCCACTGTTTTGGAATGGAATGTCTAGCAAACTCATGATTAGGTGTCCACATATATTTGGCCAAAAAATACGTGTACTTCTTCTTCACACACACAGTCACAAACACCCTAGTAATGGTGTGATTTTAAAAGGCTTTAAAGCCGTGATGTTTGTCGGCGCTCTTTATACTCGCTGACCTTGGACCATACAAACAGTCCTCACTTCAGTTCTGCCTCACAGTTGTGTGTTTATAAAATGTAATTCATTAAAGCAGAGAATAACGTGATTAAACGTTACGTAGTAATTGGGTCAGGATGTAATTCTGACCCATGCATAATTCAATTTGGGACGGAACCAATCTGTATCATGGTACATTTCGTACATCCTTTATTTTGGACAAAAATCTGATTCTTTTCTTCTCAATTAAGGCAACCTTGGTGAAGATAAATAAACTGAATAGCGCGGCAGACGGAAATGTAACATCAAGTCGTCCTCAGCGAGATGCCGTCAAAGTCGACCTGCATTTCAAATGCAGCACAATTTCAAGAGTTAAATCACGACATGTCAGTTCTGTTCATCAGACATCAACTGTTCCAGTCAAGAAGAGCTTGGTGACTTTGCTGCTTCAAGAATACTGAAGAAATACTGCGTTACCAGTGCAGGCCACGCCTTCAACTGTAGTGAATGAGCAGTGATTATGAGAAGGAAAGGCAGGGGAACTCAACAAAAACGTGAAGATCTGTGGAGAAAATAGGGAGGAGGTGGTTGCAAGTGTTCATCCAGGCAAAGGGAATGATGAGTAAATATACAGGCAGTCACTAAAAAGACTTTTAGCCATGTCCTTTCATCCAACCTAAGTCTCTAAAACCCATCAAAGCATCTTAAAATGCAACCGGAGCATCTTAAAACCCAACTTGAGCCTCTCAAGACCCAACCTGAGTCTCTCAAAACCCCAATTGAGCCTCTCAAAACTCAACCTGTATCTCTCAAAACTCAACCTAAGCTTCTCAAAACCCAACCTAAGCTTCTCAAAATCCAAACTGAGCATTTTAAAACCCAACCTGAGTCTCTCAAAACCCAACTTTAGCCTCTCAAAACCCAACCCAAGTCTCTAAATCCCATCAAAGTATATTACAACACAACTGGAGCGTCTTAAAACCCAACCCGAGTCTCTCAAAACCCAACCCGAGCCTCTCAAAACCCAACTTAAACCTCTCAAAACCCAACTTGAGCCTGTCAAAACCCATCAAAGCATCTTACAATAAAACAGGAGCCTCTTAAAACCCAACTTGAGCCTCTCAAAATTCGATCTGAGTCTCTTAAAACCCAACCTGAGCCTGTCGAAACCCAATATGACCCTCTCAAAACCCAACTTGAGCCTCTCAAAACCCAACCTGAGCCTCTCAAAACCCAACTTGAGCCTCTGAAAACCCAACTTTAACCTCTCAAAACCCAACCTGAGTCTCTCAAAACCCAACCTGAGCCTCTCAAAACCCAACCTGAGCCTCTCAAAACCCAACCTGAGCCTCTTAAAACCCAACTTTAGCCTCTCAAAACCCAACCTGAGCCTCTCAAAACCCAACCTGAGCCTCTCAAAACCCAACTTCAGCCTCTCAAAACCCAACCTGAGCCTCTCAAAACCCAACTTCAGCCTCTCAAAACCCAACCTGAGCCTCTCAAAACCCAACCTGAGCCTCTCAAAACCCAACCTGAGCCTCTTAAAACCCAACTTTAGCCTCTCAAAACCCAACCTGAGCCTCTCAAAACCCAACCTGAGCCTCTCAAAACCCAACTTCAGCCTCTCAAAACCCAACCTGAGCCTCTCAAAACCCAACCTGAGCCTCTCAAAACCCAAACTGAGCCTCTCAAAACCCAACCTGAGTCTCTCAAAACCCAACTTTAGCCTCTCAAAACCCAACTTCAGCCTCTCAAAACCCAATCTGAGCCTCTCAAAACCCAACCTGAGCCTCACAAAACCCAACTTTAGCCTCTCAAAACCCAACCTGAGTCTCTCAAAACCCAACTTTAGCCTCTCAAAACCCAACTTCAGCCTCTCAAAACCCAATCTGAGCCTCTCAAAACCCAACCTGAGCCTCACAAAACCCAACTTTAGCCTCTCAAAACCCAACCTGAGTCTCTCAAAACCCAACCTGAGCCTCACAAAACCCAACTTTAGCCTCTCAAAACCCAACCTGAGTCTCTCAAAACCCAACTTTAGCCTCTCAAAACCCAACTTCAGCCTCTCAAAACCCAACCTGAGCCTCACAAAACCCAACTTCAGCCTCTCAAAACCCAACCTGAGTCTCTCAAAACCCAACCTGAGTCTCTCAAAACCCAACCTGAGCCTCTAAAACCATCAAAGCATCTTACAACGCAAACTGAGCCTCTAAAATCCAACCTGAGCCTCTCACAAGCAGATCGGAGTCTCCTAAAACCCAATCTGGATCACTGGGCCGTTTTGTTGATCATGACTGGCCCCGTGAAGCAGTTGTTAGATAATGTCTGGGGGTGGAACGAGAACCCCGGACCGGTTCATACGGTTTATAAACGACTCCGTTATCACGGCCGCCTGTTTGTTTTACGTCGGGTGGATTAAAAACGGCGGGTGGGCTGCAGACGATCAGACCAGTCTGATAAACGTGAGCGGCGGTTTGTAAATGAGCTACAAACCAAAAACACACTTTGTTTACAGTACAGAGCCTGATGTAGAGTCCAAAATCAAGCCTGAGAGGAACATGGAGCTCCGGAGGAGTCGTTTGATCTGGAGAGGAGTTATTGCATTAAGCGCACGCACACACACACACACACACTCACACACACACTCACACACACACACACACACACACACACACACACTCACAGTTTCTTTTATTTATTGTTTTCTTGAAAATCTGCTGGGTCAACAATGTGCAGAAAGCAATTTTAATGTACCGGACAAAAGTATTGGGACGCCCCTTCTAATTCTTCAATTCAATTCTTCGATTCTAATTCTATGCTTCCAACTTTGCAGCAACAGTTTAGGGAAGGCCCTTTCCTGTTCCAGCACAAAGACATCAAGAAAAGCTGCACAGAGTCCTGACCAAGGCCACACGCAACAGCTCTGGAATGAACCGGAGCATCAACTGAGGCTCAGCGACCAGCCATACACATGCTGTTGACTGAATGGGCACAAATCCCCACAGACATACTTCAAAGTCTTGTAAGAAGCTTCTAATAAGAGTGGCTGTTGTTCTAGATGAAAAGATCACACAGAGGTCACTCGATTTTGATAGCATTTGTTTTCAAACAAGCTCACGGTCAGGCGTCCAAATACTTTTGACCATATAGTGTATAAATAGGGGTAGTTTGGCTACTCTTTTAGAATAGAATAGAATATGGAACACCCTTGTTTGTCATATATACAGGCGTATAGCACAACAAAATCCTCTCTTCGCGTATCCCAGTTTGCTTGGAAGCTGGGGTCAGAGAACAGGGTCAGTCATTGATAAGGTTAAGGGCCTTGCTCAAGGGCCCAACAGTGGCTGCATGGCAGAGCTGGAATTAGAACTCCCAACCTATCAGTTGATAGTCTAAAGCTCTACTCACTAGGCTACCACTGCCCCAATGAGCCCAAGATGAAATCTGTCATAACAGAAGGTATCGCTGTCCACAGTCAAGTGAGCTTTACACAGACGTGAGTTTTGATGAAGCTTCTTTAGTTATTTTTTATGCATTTTTCTCCCAATTTTTCCTCCCGATTTAGCTCATTCAATTTGTCCTCCGCTCCTGACAGACTCCAGATTTGCATCCGAGGAGAGCACGCCGCTGCCCACGTCTTCTTTACACGTGTACAGCCCTCCTCTTCTGCCAATCAGGGTCCTTACACAGCGTATGAAGTACCCACCCACCCACATATAGTTCAGTCCCCACCCTGCAGATACGGTGGCCAATTGTAACCTAGTGGCTAAGGTACTGGACTCGTAATGGAAAGGTCGCTGGTTCAAGCCCCACCACTGCCAGGGTGCCACTGTTGGGCCCTTAGCCCTCAATTGCTTATACAATATACTGCGACAGTACTGTAAGTCGCTTTGGATAAAAGCATCTGAAAATGTAAATGCTGCAGGCACCGCCAATTACGCCCGCCAGATGGCGCCCAGCCGACCGGTGGCAACACCGAGCCTCGAACCCGGGAGTTCAGAAACTCGGTGCTGGCGCGTCAGCGGAATCTCCTGGGCACCTTGATGAAGCTTCTTAATAGTTTTGCTTTAGTAGTTTTTAATTCAGAGCAGAACCATCCGGACAGGGGGCAGTTCGGCAGTTCGGGTTTTTCATTCTGACCTGGGTAAATGACCTCGACGTACACGCTCGCTCTGTTTATATGGGCACAGAGAAGTCACCAGATGGAGTCAATCGTAGTCACCAGAGAGGAATTAGGAACCCGTGCTACGAATTCGACAACGAAAACAAGCTGAAAGTGGTCGTTGAAAAGTGAGTACTTTCAGAAAGTCAGCTGTTTTACATTTGTTCAGTGTAAGTGTGTGTGTGTGTGTGTGTGTGTGTGTGAGTGTGAGTGTGCGTGTGTGTGTGTGTTTTCCTTGGCGGAGAGGTGAGCGGCTTATCGCACAGCGTAGAGAGAGATTAGCGAGCACTCACTCGCTCTTTGGAAACACAAGCCAGCTGGATGCTGTCCTGTAACCCTATTGTGTGTGTGTGTGTGTGTGTGTGTGTGTAAACAGATGGATAAATAGATAAACGCCATCGTTACGGCTAATCGGTGACCATTCACTTTCTGTCACTGTTAACACTGGTGACATTTTTCAGCTAGTTCAATCGTTTGTCTCTTCACGTCCTCTAGCCAATATATCCCGGTCAGGGTCACGGTGGGTTCTGTGCCACCTGTATAGGCAAGGATACACTCTGGATAGGAAGCTGGTCCATCGCAGGGCAGCTCACACTCTTCCACTCACTCCACTAGGAGCAATCAATTTGAAAAGCAGAGACGGTGACCGGAGGCTGGGATCAAACCCAGGTCTCTAAATCCAATGCTGTTTGGCAGAACCCACCACGATGCCACCCTAGTATTTGTTCTGCATATGCCAACCGATCACCACTCTGAGGCCGAGCACTTAACAGACACAGTGCTGTGCCTGAGGGAGGGCGGGGTGCTGCAACAGCGACTCCTACTGTCTGCTTGAGGTCATGCGTACATCCCGAGGATCTCTGTAAGCTTTCACGTGTGCCAGCTGCCAGCAGGGGTCGCCCTGCTGGCGCATCAGGATTAGGGAGACCCATCACAGCACACTACTACGAAGCATGGAGGGCGTCAAAAGGGCAGTGCCAGCCAGCGAGAGGCATTTACTGTCACTTCTGTCCTCATAAGTGAATTACTCACGTCTCCTGTGTGCAGTTACCTGGTTTCAAAACCGAACCGATAAATCCAGGAGCGACAGGTCGTGAATTCAAGGGTGTTAAAGCGAGAGAACATGTGCAAATCACAAGTGCAAAAAAGAGCCGAGTGCTAAATCGAGGCCGTATGGGGTGTCTCAGCCACGCCCGTTGCTAACAGGTGTATATAATCAACACTATGCTTCTGATATGCTTCCTCCACTAAACACCTTTGGGATGAACTGGAACGTCGACAGAGAGCCAGACATCAGCAATCGACCTTACATATGCTTTTTTACTAATGTCTAAATGACAAGAAATTCCCACAGACATGTTCCAAAGTCCTGCCTAACGAACCTAGCGAGATACAGTAAGTGGAGCCTGTTATAGCTGCAAAGGAAAGAAAAACTTCATATTAATGCAGATGGTTTTGAAATGCCGATGCGATCCAACACCCATTTGATTGTGTGTCTGTGTTTGTGAGGCTATCTGTCAGAGAGCTGAAGCTGAGGTGTGACTGGATTATGCAGTATATAATACAACCAGAAGTACAAAAGTTAGAAATTGAAGCAATTAGGGGTTAAGGGCCTTGCCCAGGGGCCCAACAGTGCCGACTTGGCATTGGAGGGGCTTAAACTAGGAACCTTCCTATTATTAGTTCAGCACCTTGACCTCTGGGCTATCACTCGTGTTGTGCACAGTGATCTAATGCGCTAGCCCATATAGTTTGAGTTCCGAATTAAAATCTCAGCTGTGCTATCGACCGTCCGGGCGCCAACACAGACACAATTGGCTGGCTGGTCAAAGGCCGCAGCTCTCCGTACGTGATACAGCTCTCCGTGTTATCCCGTCTCCGGCAGAAAAGAAGCGTTAGGATACTGCACATGTGTCGGAGGGGGTGTGTATTAGGTATGACCCTAGACACTAGTAAGTACGATACTCCTGGGTAATTGGATATGACTAAATTAGAAGAAATTGCATACACAGATGTTCTAATCTGTATGATGTGTTAGGGACTGGAGTAATAACTTGGACCCTTGAGCACGACCCTAGACGTTCAATTGCTTGGACTGTATTCAGTCACCGTACCATTGTAAGTTGCTTTGGATGAATGCGTCTGATAAATGTCCTGAGGGCGGCAAGAAGGACCTGGGTTCGATTCCCAGTTTGCATGTTCTCCCTGTGACCACGTGGGTTTGGCTCGGGTTTCCTCCCACAGCAGGGACCGGAGTTACTAGAAATTGCCTTAAGTGTGTGTGTGTGTGTGTGTGTGTGTGTCCTGTGGTGGACTAGCAACCTGTACAGAGTGTTTCCTGCCTTTCGCGCAATGAATAGGACCCACTGCGACCCTGACCACGACTAAGCAATGAATGCAGTATGCATTTCCAATGCATGTTCACACACACACACACACACACACACAAGTGCGCGCACACAAACGTGCACAACCCCGTGCGCAAACCGGCGCGGCCCCGTTACCGAATCAGCGTCACATCTACTCACATGAGCTCGGCCGCGGTCAGCAGCGCGCCGTCCAGCATCACAGCGTCCAGATCCACGCCGTAGCACCGACTCATGGACGTGTCCGAGCGATCCGCGCGCGCGCACCTACCGACCCAGCACGCGCTCCGTCCCGTCCCGTTCTGTCTACACAGCGCTGCTGCACGCGCCTGTCCTAGTTTAGAACTGAGCGCGAGACGGAGGGAGACAGGTGCAGCCGCGAGCTCATAAACCGGAGGAGCCTCGCGCACACACACACACACACACACACACACACACCCTCGAGCTCACGTGCTCACACACACACACCCTCCACCTCCCCTCCCCTAACACACAGGACCGAAAGTATGTGGACACCACTTCTACTAATACACGCACACATACATACACAGTCAAAAGTATGTGGACACCTTCCAATACACGTGTTCATCAATCAGCTCATGAATCTATTTGATGGTTATTTTTGCTAACCCTCTTTTTACACCGTCTATCCATTTATCTGTTAATGTGCTCATTTATAAACAGATAAACAGATGGATGAAAGGATGGAAGTGTAAATGGGTGGACGGACGATTGGTAGATGGATGTTTAAATAAATGGATGGATGATGGAGGTGGATTAATGGGTGTGTTGAGAGATATATGGATGGTAGATGTATAAATGATGGGTTGATTGGATGATAGATAGATAGATAGATAGATAGATAGATAGATAGATAGATAGATAGATAGATAGATAGATAGATAGATAGATAGATAGATAACTAAATAAATGGATGTATAAATAAATGAAGGAATGGATGGATGGATGTATAAATAAATAAATGAATAAATAAATAGATAAATAAATAAATAGATAGACAGACAGACAGATAGAGAGATGTATAAATAAATGAAGGAATGGATGAATGTAGAAATAAATGGATGGATGGGTGGATGGATGTAGAAATAAATAAATGAATAAATAAATAGACAGACAGACAGACAGACAGACAGACAGACAGACAGATAGATAGAGTGATGTATAAATAAATGAAGGAATGGATGAATGTAGAAATAAATGGATGGATGGATGAATGAATTAATGGATGGATGGATGTATAAATAAATGGATGGATGGGTGGATGGATGGATGGATGGATGAATGAATGAATTAATGGATGGATGGGTGGATGAATGAATGAATGAATGGATGGATGGGTGGATGGATGTAGAAATAAATAAATGAATAAATAAATAGACAGACAGACAGATAGATAGAGAGATGTATAAATAAATGAAGGAATGGATGAATGTAGAAATAAATGGATGGATGGATGAATTAATTAATGGATGGATGGATGTATAAATAAATGGATGGATGGATGAATTAATTAATGGATGGATGGATGTATAAATAAATGGATGGATGGATGGATGGAGGATGTAGAAATAAATGGATGGATGGGTGGATGGATGGATGTAGAAATAAATGGATGGATGGGTGGATGGAGGATGTAGAAATAAATGGATGGATGGGTGGATGGATGGATGGATGAATGAATGAATTAATGGATGGATGGGTGGATGTAGAAATAAATAAAAAATGGATGAATAAAAGTTTATGTTAATAAATAAATGGATTAATGTATAGATGGATTGATGATGGATAAAATGGATGGATGGATGTGTAAATAAACGGATGGATGATGGATGGATTATATTATATTATGTACAGATAGATGTTATGGCATTATATTATGTACAGATAAATGTTAGGGCATTATATTATGGACAGGTAGATGTTAGGGCATTATATTATGTACAGATAAATGTTAGGGCATTATATCAGGGTTTTGGGCGCAGGGCGACCGTGCTCCCCTGTCTTTTTGGATCACGCACCCATGCGTACCGAAGCCTGCGTTCATTTATTTCTGCACTCGAGCATCACGTCCCATCATGTGATCGTGGAAAGGATGAGCTGCTTGCTTTTCTCTCCCCCTCATCTGTACCCCTGGGGGCATCAAGCTCCTCTTTACTCCAGCGTCTCCTACACAGTGCAGCATGTGTGTGTGAGGGAAGTGGGTCACGGGGAACACACACACACACACACACACACACACACACTGTACACAACCTACAGATAATAAAAGACTATAACCCAGACGGATGCAGTGAAGCTTACACCAACATCCTTTATTCAAATCTAGAGCTGCAACAGGGCTAAATTTAGGGAATCGATTAAACAAGCAATCTGCCATGAAACCAATATTCACCGCCTGTATTCACCGCCTTTACTCACCGCCTTTACTCACCGCCTTTATTCACCGCCTTTATTCACCGTCATTCCTCTATTGTGTTGTTCAGAGCTTCTTTAAAACATCTCTCAGTCTCTCGGCAGAAATCACGATTACCAATCGTATTGTTTTTGCCCATCAGTCCTCAGGACCACTAGATTTTATGAGCTGTCACGAATGCCATCAACTATAAATCATTCATTTATTAATGTACTTGCTAAGTGTTTCGTGCTGATCAGGGTCCCGATGCTCCGGAGCCACCTGAAAGCACTGGGTGCAATCTGGGAAAGGACAAAGACGCTGGACAGAAGCACAAATCCATCAAAGGGCAACACGGGGTTACTTTCATTGAACTAATTTATTCATTCCTGTATAGAGCAGTCTGTCTGTCTTGTTGTCTGTCTTCTTGTCTGTCTATCTGTCTGTAGAGCAGTCTACTACAGTATCTATCTATCTATCTATCTATCTATCTATCTATCTATCTATCTATCTATCTATCTATCTATCATGTATATATAAATATATAAAATACTGTCTGTCTATCTATCTACTGTATCTGTCTGTCTGTCTGTCTATCTACTGTATCTATCCATCTGTCTGTCTATCTGTCTGCCTGTCTACAAATTTATCTCTCATCTATCTATCTGTCTGTCTGCCTGTCTATATGTTCCTTAATTAACATGTGTAGAGCAGTCTACTATATGTCTGTCTGTCTGTCTGTCTGTCTGTCTGTCTATCTATCTAATCTATCTGTCTGTCTGTCTGTCTGTCTGTTCTGTCTGCCTGTTTATCTATCTACCTGTCTGTCTGGTCTCTCTATATGTTTACTAATTAACATGTGTAGAGCATATGTATCTACTATATGTCTGTCTGTTTATCTGTGTAGATGTCTGTCTATCTGTCTATCAAATTGTCTTCTGTCTGTCCATCAGTATGTCTGACTGTCAGTTTGTCTGTCTATCTATAAATCAGTCTGTCTGTCTGTCTTTCTGTGTATCTATCTGTCTGTCTGTCTGGTCTGTCTATATGTTCCTTAATTAACATGTGTAGAACAGTCTACTATATGTCTATCTGTCTGTCTGTTTATCTGTTTATATGTCCAGCTATCTGTCTGTCTGTCTGTCTGTCTCTTTGTCTGCCTATCTGCCTGTCTGCCTGTCTGTCTGTCTGTCTGTCTGTCTATCTATCTATCTATTTACAGTATCTATCTATCTGTCTGTCTGTCTGTCGTCTGCATGTCTACCTGTCTATATGTCTGCCTGTCTATACATTTGTCTGTCAGCCAGTCAGTCTGTTTGCCCGTCTGTCTGACTATTTGTCTATAAATTTGTCTGTCTGTCTGTTTTGACTGTACAGGCTCATTTATTTCAGTGTTTTGATGTAGTTCTTTCAAAAACACCGATCGTGTATAAACGTGTGCACTTATGTATTATTGTGCAACAGTGAATAATTTGATTATTCGTCCACCTATTCAGTCTGGCCCAGTTTTTAGGTCTGAAATGAATGTATGAGTAATAAAATGTATGAATCTTTTGTAATATCACAGAAACTGTTTAGCTAACAGCAATAAAACGGACAAAACAAATCCCGAACTGATCAGAGCCTTCACAAAGCAACCGAACGACTACAGCATCGCTATCACACTGGAGAAAGTGAAGATTATAACATGAAAGCCTAAAGAACCGTCACCAAAAATATGGTATTAATTTTATAGAGCTAAACAGAAATATTCTGTATGTGTTTACCACTTATAGCACAAAGCACAACCATGTGCAAACCAGTCAGTAAGACAACTGAGGCATTCGTTTTATCAGACAACTATACTTCATTCTCAGTGTCGTCCATTAGGAATATTATTAGGGATTATTGATAGTTTTTTTGTTTCCTATGACAAGGTGGACGTTGGATAAACAACGGCAAAATTCTACGGCAAAAAAATTGAAATAATTACTTAAAGACATCGAGCCAGGGCCGCTCAGGTGACGCAGCGGTAAAAACACACGCTGGAACCAGATCTGGGATCTCGAATACATCGTATCGAATCTCAGCTCTGCCTTGCCGGCTGAAGCTGAGCGGCCACATGAACAACGATTGGTCTGTTGTTCAGATAGGGGTGGGATTAAGCCGGATGGGGTCTCTCTTCCATGACTGGTGCAATTACGACCTCTGCTGGCTGATTGATGGCGCCTGCACAGAGTCGGGAAAGGAGTGCTGTCAGGGTGAGTCTCTCCGTACACAGTGCTGATCTGCACTGCACTCATCAAAGTGTAGGTGACAAGATGCATACGGTTGCTGCCCACGTGTTGGAGGGGGCGTGGGTTAGCTTCGTTCTCCTCGATCAGAGCGGGGATAGGCATCGGTGGAGAGGAAGCGTGACGCAATCGGTGGCTGGCGAATGAATAGAAAATTCAACCTTACGCAGATTAAGGTTTTTATTTCAACCTAGACATCGTTTCGAACAACCTGCCACGGCTGTCCACAACTACCGCGAGCCGTTCCTGGTCATGCAGGTTCCTCCTGTACGACGAGCACATTTTCTTAGCTCAGGTGCTCGTTAAATCCCAAAAATATCTCCAGACGTGATTATTGCAGCTCACTTCTGTTGGTCCGCCAACTCCACAGTCCGAGCTGTCATCGTTCCCTCCTGCGTTCCCTCTGCCGGCTTCCTCCAGCCTTTCACATTAGAGCCCCAATTAAAATCAAAGAGAAGAACGGACCAGAGGCCTCATATTCCAGGGTCTAAATGAACCTCGAGTCCTTTGAGGCGGAGATTTCGTTTAGCTTGAGCGCACGCGCTTCTGTGGACATGAAGGACGAGGATCGGGAATGCACTGGCAACCCAGCCGAATCTTTTACTAAATCATTAACAGGCTCTTAAATAAACTATCAGAGCACTTAAAGAGGCACTTAATTTTTATTTATTTACAAAATATGGCCGAAGGTATGTGGACACCCCTTCTAATTCCAATAGACACATCTAACAATCCTGTAGAAAGAAAAAGTGAGGCTCAATGTTTTGGAATCAGACGCCCGACAAGCTCATTAGTCAGGCGTCTACTTCTTTCGGCCATTCATACACACAGACCCGGTACAGCAACAATAAAATAAAATAATAAAAAACAGGTTTTCTTTGTGAGCGAGAGAACGTTTTAGACGTCACTGATGTTGTAGCTCTCGTTCTGCCCTCATTAATCTAGGTTTTGTATGCAGGAATGGAGCAGCAGAAGAAATAAGTGTACTTCGGAGGCGCTGGGACCGTTCCACAAATGCACACGCAATACAACTGAGAAAACTCATAACGCCGCCTTCGGAACAAATGCACTCATTGCCGCACTCATTCTTGCTAACGGCTTTCAGGAGCTTGGAGAAAGAGCAATACGTGTCACACTTACAGCCTTGGCTTTTTATTTGATATTTATTTCTTCAAATGCTTTTTTTAAACTGCCAATCTGAACGTTGGTGCAGGAGTCTCAAGAATTATGACACAGCTGCATCGATTCGAACCAGGACACGTCAAGCAAAGGTCGCATGTGATGAAAATTAACTGATACAAACATCTCTGCATGGGTAATGTACCGGTAAACCTATTTATACCTGTCCTGTACAGGGGGCATGGCCTCTGAGTGCCATAGGAAAAGGCGTGGCCTCTATGGTCAGTCCCATAATTGAAGGGCGTGGCCTCTGTGAAGGAGGCGTGACCTCTGTGATCCATAAAAAAATCTATGGATCAGTTACAGTATTAAAGGGCGTGGCCTTTGTATTTATCAGTCCCAGTGAAGGAAGTGTGGTCTCTATGGGTAAGACCAAGGATGAAAGGGTGTGGCCTGTATGTATCATTTCCAGTGAAGAAGGGTGTGGCATCTATGGGTCAGTTTCAGTAATAAAGGTGTCGGTCCCAGTGAAGGAAGTGTGGTCTCTATGAGTCAGTACCTATATTAAAGGATGTGACCTCTGTATGTGTCAGTCCCAGTGAAGGAGGCGTGGCCTCTGAGTTTCATAGAAAAGGTGTGGTGTCTTGGGTTAAGCCCAAGGATAAAAGGGCGTGGCCTCTGAATGTATCAGTCCCAGTGAAGCTGGCGTGGACTCTGAGTCCCATAGAAAAAGGTGTAGCATCTATGGGTCAGTCCCAGTATTAAAGGGCGTGGCCTCTGTATGTATCAGTCTCAGTGAAGGAGGCGTGGTCTCTGAGTTTCATAGAAAAAGGTGTGTAATCTATGGGTAGGCCCAAGGATGAAAGGGCGTGGCCTCTATATGAATCAGGGCCAGTGAAGGAGGCGTGGCCTCTGAGTTTCATAGAAAAAGGTGTAGCCTCTATGGGTAAGAGCTAGGATGAAAGGGCGTGGCCTCTGTATGTGTCAGTCTCAGTGAAGGAGGCGTGGCCTCTAAAGCTAATAGAAGACAATGTGGCCTTTGTACATGTATGATCTAGTAAATAAGGTGTGGTCTCTGTGGGTCAGTCCCAGTAAGGAAGGTGTGGCATCTATGTGTCGGTCCCAGCGAAGTAGGCGTGGCCTCTGAGTCCCATAGAAAAAGGGGTGGCATATATGGGTAAGCCCAAGGATCAAAGGGCGTGGCCTCTGTATGTATCAGTCCCAGTGATGGAAGTGTTTCCTCTGAGTCCCATAGAAAAATGTGTGGCATCTATGGTCAGTCCCAGTGTTAAAGGGCGTGGCCTCTGTATGTATCAGTCCCAGTGAAAAAGGGGTGGCGTCTATGGATCAGTTTCAGTATTAATGGGCATGGCCTCTGTATTTGTCAGTCCCAGTAAAGAGGCGTGGCCTCTGAGTCCCATAGAAGAAGGTGTGGCATCTATGGGTAAGCCCAAGGATCAAAGGGCCTCTGTGGGTTAGACATCTATGGGTTAGACAAAAGGGCGTGGCCACTGTATGTGTCAGTCCCAGCGAAGGAGGCATGTGTAAAGGGTGTGGCCTTTTTACCTGTCAGTCCTAATAAAGACGATGTGGTCTCTCAGTCCCAGTAAAGAAGGTGTGACCTTCACCTGTCTGATCTAGTACATGAGGTGTGGCCTCTGTGGCTCATTCTCAGTAATGAAGGCATGGCCTCTATAGGTCAGTCCCAGTAATAAAAGGCGTGGCCTTTGTACCTGACAGTCCTAGTATTGACGACGTGGCCTCTGTGGCTCAGTTTGTCAGTCCCAGAAATGAAGGCGTTGCCTCTATAGGTCAGTCCCGGTAATAAATTGTACCTGTCAGCATCAGTGACCTTCCACATCAACATCAGAGACTGCTGTGCACAAAATGACGTCCATAAAGACACAACTTGAGAAGTTTGATGTGCAGGATCTCCAGTGGCTTGCACCTTTTTAATTTCCGCACCTGACCTCTGAAATGTTGGGCACAAAACACAACAGACACGTTACAAAATCCTGTCTGGGCTGTTAGAGCCGCACATGGGGAGGATCATTGATGCTCGAACGTCTACGTCTACTAAGCTCCCAATCAGGCGTCCAGAGACTTTCGACCACGTCGTGAATCAGCTACGGTTTCCGAACCTTTCCTAAGCGATGCGAATCCGAGAGAAACAGCCAGCAGAGAAATATTTCAAAGCCCCGATGTTCGATTTTACATTCTCTTCCTGTCAGCAGAAAGCAAATGGAGATAATATTTCTTTAGCGAGTCTCTGTTCCTTGAGTACGAACCGCCGCGATTAGCGGCATTAACGCGTCGATATCCAGACCTGCCCTAATGAGCTCAGGAGAAACACGGGAGTGCTGGGTAATTTTATTAATGCCCGTGTATGTCTTCTGGTCATCCGAGCTCTTCGATTGTGCGTTTAATCTACTGCGGCGTTGTCAGGACGCTTCACAGATGCTTAATTTAACCTAATTTAAGGTGTGAATTGGCCATATTTGGTGTGTTTTCTCGGCGGGATAATGGAGTAAAATCTTTCGGTAATGAATCTTGGGCTCGGAGGGGATGGAAATGTGGTGCGAGATGCTGCTGCTGCTGAAGAAACGAACAGAATGGAAGAATACAGAGCAAAAGCACTCACTTTCCTCAGCTGCTATTTATTATTTAACCCAAGTACAGCACTCGGAATAAGTGTGTGTGTGTGTGTGTGTGTGTGTGTGTGTGTGTGTGTGTGTGTGTGTGTGTGTGAGTGTGTGTGAGGACCAACTCAACGACTTCTGAAGGATCCGAAACCTTAAACAGTGCACAATAGCTGTGGGGGTAGAACGGTATCATACATGCATTATATAAAGCATTATGCATGGATTTTTTGGCACTAGTATGCTAGTCTAATATTGCTGAGCTCCGTATGGCGACCCCTGCTGGTTGACCTACACCCACGCTGACTGTAGATGGACTGTACACAGCGCTCAGCATGTACGGTGGACCACACTATTTTCTATGCATCCTTTCACTGTTCCATTGTGCTCCTCGACCCGACAGTAGGAGTCCTAACCAGCTCTCCCTGCTCCAGGCCAGGTAGGTGGCACCACTGAGGTTCGAGGGCACTTTGACCACACAGCAGGAGTTGATGGTGCAGCCACAAGAAGTTGATCCCCCATCTAACCTTGCTGGTGGGTTAGACTGCTACTTTTCAAGTAACGCACTTAGGTGGTACAGCAGTCTCTTAAACTTGCCCACCACCGCTGAGACCAGGGCCTAGGAATCTTAGTGGAATCTGGTTAGAAGCTCCACAGACACAACTGGCAGTGTCTGATGGGGGCTCGAGTTTCCGTTGTGCCATCAGCTTGTTCAGAAGCTCTACAGACACAACTGGCAGCTGATAGAAGGGCTCAAGTCTTACCGGTGCAACCAGCCTGGTCAGAAGCTCTACAGATACAATTGGCAGTGTCTGATAGAAGGGCTCAAGTCTTAAAGGTGCCAGAAACACAGACTGAACACAGACTGGAGTCTGGTTTGAAGCTCTATAGACACAACTGGCAGCTTCTGATAGAAGGGCTCAAGTCTTAGCGGTGCCAACTGCTTGGTCAAAAGCTCTACAGACACAAATGGCAGTAAGTGATTTGGGGGCTCAAGTGTTCATTGTGCCACCAGCTTGGTCAGAAGCTCTACAGACACAACTGGCAGCTTCTGGTAGAAGGGCTCAAGTCTTAGCGGTGCCAACTGCTTGGTCAGAAGCTCTACAGACACAAATGGCAGTGACTGATTTGGGGGGCTCAAGTCTTAGCTGTGCCACCAGCCTGGTTAGAAGCTCTATAGACCCATTTGGCAGTGTCTGATGGGGGCTTAGAGGGTTCTACCAGCCTGATCAGAAGTACTGGCTGGTCAGAACATCTTAACAGGTGAAAAGAAGAATGGTCCTCCCTGCCAGCATGGATGTCGTGCCTGAGGCATGGGTTGAAAATGCTATGGGGGGAATCATGGTTGTAGGAAGAAACTAGAGTACTTGGAGGAAACCTACACAAACACGGACATTCAAAACTCCTAACTAAAGAACCCAGTTCCAGGGATCGAACCCAGGTGTTTAAGACACATGAACAGAATCTGCTCTACAAAGCACACCAACATCCTTTAATTGCATTTTTTACTATGGTTTGGTTGCCGTGCACCTTTAGGATCCTGAAGACCTGAATGGATTTTTGCCGCGTTACCGACTGCATGGGTTCTCTTAGGATCCTGTGGCTTCCTCCGTCACCAGTAGGTCAACTGGCTATCTATGGTGCTTTCTGCTTTGTGCCCATTGTTTCTGGGACTCATTTCTGGGTAGGAAGGAACTAGAGAACTTGAAGGCCATCAACACAAACATGAACATTCAAAACTCCTAACCAGAGAGCCCAGTTACTGGGATCAAACCCAACTGTTAAAGACACATGAACAGAATTTGATCTACAAGCCACACCAACATCCTTTAATTGCATTTTTTACTATGGTTTGGTTGCCGTGCACCTCCAGGATCATAAAGACCTGAATGGATTCTTGCCTCATTACCAACTGCATGGATCCTCTTAGGATCTTGTGGCTTCCTCCCTCACTAGAAGGTCAACCCAGTTCCTTGGATTGAACCCAGGTGTTTAAGATGCACAAACAGAATCTGCTCTACAAGCCACACCAACATCCTTTAATTGCACTTTTACTATGGACTGGTTGACATGCACCTTCAGGGCTCTGAAGACCTGAATGGATCCTTGCCTCATTACCAACTGCGTGGATCCTCTTAGGGTCCTGTGGTCAACCCAGTTCCTCGGATCAAACCTAGGTGTTTAAGACACACGAACAGAATCTGCTCTACAAGTCACACCAAGATCCTTTAATTGCATTTTCCTACAATGGTTTGGTATCCGTGCACCTTCAGGATCCTGAAGACCTGAATGGATTCTTGCCTCATTACCGACAGCATGGGTTCTCTTAGGGTCCTGTGGTCTCCTTTGTGCACATCGTTTCTGGGACTCAGAAATATAATCAACTATATTATCATCTACTCATGCCTTCATCTCACCTGCTTTCTTCCTCCATCCCTCCTTCCCTTTCTCTCCTGTCAGTCGATGAAGGCTCGGTGATGAAAGCGCTTGTTCTGTCGCTCCTCTAATTCTTTTCTTCATGCGAGACAATAGAATTTCAGCCCCCGTGGGTCACGCTCTCATTCTCTGCCTCATCCCTCTACCTCATCCCTCTCTCTCTCTCTCTCTCTCTCTCTCTCTCTCTCTCTCTCTCTCTCTCTCGCTTTGTCTCTACCATCTCACTGGTCAAAGGGCGCTCTCTTGGCATTGTTATTAGAAGATGCTGGCTCTTTGTCAAGCTGTTATGGACAAACCGGGGATCTCTCTGTCCATCTCCCCTGCTGTGCATTTGTCTTTTTCTGTCCTCACCTGACTCCCTGTTTCTCTCTTTCTGTCTCTGTTGGCCGATCGCAACCCACTCGACCCTAGTTATTAGAAATAAATGTCAGATGGCCAAAAGTATGTGGACACCCTACCAATTACTGACAGCATATTATCCAGGGTAAACAAACCAAACCATCAACTTCTACTCGTCCGCTAATAAAGAGAGAGCTCCAGCTTTTGAATTTAAGTCTCTGTACTGCCGCTTGGCCGGGTGCTCACCGTCGTAACTGGGCGTGTCTGAAGGATGAATGGTCGAATAGGGTTTCACTGTACTGGAGCTACAACAGCGAGACTCCTGCTGTCTGGCATAGCTCATAGCATGACTCTGCTCTCTGAGAATCTACCGCTGGCTGGTGAAAAGAAGCAGCCGCTGACTTCACACGTGTCAGAGAGGGTGGGTGCTAGTCTGTAGCTCTCCTCGGGGAATGACTAGTTTGGTAGAACAATAGTGACCACAAAGTCGACTGCAATTCTCAGCTCCTGATCTTAGAAGAGCCACAACAATCAAACCCTCCTTCTGACATGGAACCACTTCTTTTCACCCACATGAGGCAGGTTCATATGGTGATCCGTATTGCGTACGGAAAGTCAGATGCCCCTGATCAACCAGCAGAGGTCACAACTGCAGCATATCCGTATAGCTTGTTTAACTGCTGTCTTTGTCAGCCAAATGCCACCCACTTGACTCTGTTTATTGGAAATAAATGCAGGATTTTACATACTCAATGCAACCAAAAGTATGCGGACACCCCACCAATTACTGACAGCATATTATGCCAGGTAAACGAACCAAACAAACTGGGCAACCAGTTGGCGCAGAATCTTATCTCTCATGTCAGATAATGTAGGGAGTTCCAGCTTTTGAATTTAAGTCTCCGTGCTGCTATTTGTCTGGGTGCTCACACGACCAGGAATCCCTTCCTGCAGTCCCACCCCTTAGACGAGCCAATCATTGTCCGTATAGTCGCCTGACCTGCTGGTAGCAGAGCTGAGATTCAAACTTGTGACTTAAAAATGCAGGCTCTGGTGTGCTAGCATGTTTTACCACTGTGCCACCCACCCGAGCGCCTGAGTCTGGTAATTTGATCTGTGATTTTCTTAAGCAAAAAGGGAGAAAATCCTCTCAATCCCCCTGATTTACCAGTTCAGTCAAAACGACACTTACGGTGCTTATTATTTATGACATCTTAAATTTTTTATGTCACCAGGCAACACCCAATTCAGCTCCATCCATCTATTTTTCAACCATTATATCACAAAACCACATCTCCTAACCGTTCGACCCCTCTGTTCTCTATCTTTCCTTGCTCTTGCATACAATGGACATCCGTCACTTGACCGTTTATCCATTTTTTTCTGTCCATCTTTCCCGTTTCTCCCTCTTGATCTCATTCTCCATCTTTCTCTGTGTATTCCTCCCCTGGGTCTGGTCCCAGCTGGCCTGTAACACATCGATTGACCCATGTAGGAGGAGCGTGAGAGTGTAACAATGAGAAAGCAGAGGAACAGGACGGAGAGCGCGAGTGTGAGAGAGAAAGAGAGAGAGAGAGAGAACAGATCAGGCCCTACAGGCTGCACAACACCGAGACCAAAATAGCTCAACCCAGAAGTTCAGATCACAGAGAGAGAAACAGCAAGAGATGGAGGCATCTAAACAAGAACGGGCACAATGTTACAAAATGTGTGTGTGTGTGTGTGTGTGTGTGTGTGTGTGTGTGTGTGTGAGAGTGTGTGAGAGTGTTCAGGTCACTGAGTGGAAGAGATTTGGACGTTTCTATTCGAACGTGTGTATTTCAGCGAATATCCAGAAGCGTTCCAGAAGTAACTGGACTTAGATATTAAGGCATTAGCATTCCAAGGAAGGAGGTTTCGGTAGGTGCCCCTATATAAGGAAGCAGGATTAGATCAATACTCTATACTTAAATAGAAGGTTCATGGAGATGCTCTATATTCAATTAGGCAGGTTTAGGTAGCTGCTCTATATTTAGGGAGTCAGGATTAGGTTGATGGTCTTTACTTAATTAGACAGGTTTATGGCGATGCTCTACATTTAAGATGGCAGAATTAAATCAATGGTCTATATATTAAGAACAGGTTCGTGGAGATGTTCTATATTTAAAGAGGCACATTTGGGTCAATGCTCTATATTTAGGTAGGCAGGTTTAGGTAGCCGCTCTATATTTATGGAGGCAGATTCATGGAGATGCTCTATATTTAAGGAGGCAGAATTAGGTTGATGGTGTCTACATAAAAAGCAGGTTCATGGAGATGCTCTATATTTAAGGAGGCAGACTCATAGAGATGCTCTATATTTAAGGAGGTAGTATTACGTTGATACTCTGTATTTAAGGAGGCAGGATTAGGTCGATGCTCTATACATAATGAGCAGGTTAATGGAGGTGCTCTATACTTTATTAGATTTAGGTAGCTGCTCTATATTTAAGGAGGCAGGTTCACGGAGATGCTCTATATTTAGGAAGGCAGGATTAGGTCAATAGTCTATGCATAAGGAGCAGGTTCGTGGAGATGCTTTATATTTAAAGAGGCAGGATAGCATTGATACTCTATGTTTAAGGAGGCAGGATTATGGCGATGCTCTATACATAATGAGCAGGTTCATGGAAGTGCTCTATACTTACTTAGGCAGGTTTAGGTAGCTGCTCTTTATTTAAGGAGACAGGTTCATGGAAGTGCTCTATACTTAGGCAGGTTTAGGTAGCTGCTCTTTATTTAAGGAGACAGGTTCATTGAGATGCTCTATATTTAAGGTGGCAGGTTCGCAGAAATGCTCTATATTTTTGGAGGCAGGATTAGGTCGAAGCTCTGTACATAAAGTACAGGTTTGTGGAGATGCTCTATATTTAAGGAGGCAGGTTCATAGAGATGCTCTACATTTAAGGAGATGTTTTAGGTCAATTCTCTATATTTAAGAAGCAGATTCATAGAGATGCTCTATATTTAAGGAGGCAGAATTAGGTTGATGGTCTCTACATAAAGAGCAGGTTCGTGGAGATGCTCTATATTTAAGGAGGCAGGTTCATGGAAATGCTCTAAACATAATGAGCAGCTTCATTAAGATGCTTGATATTCAGACAGGTTCATGAAAATGCTCTATAATTAATTTGGCAGATTTAGATAGATGCTCGATAGTTAAGGAGACTGGATGGATGCTCTGCATTTAAAAAGGCAGGTTCATATAGATGCTCTATATTTAAGGTAGCAGGTCCATGGAAGTGCTCTGAATTAAAGGTGGCAGGTTCACATATATCCTTTATATGTAAGGAAGCAGGTTTAGTTAGATGCTCTTTATTTAAGGAGGATGCAAGTTTACATAGATGCTCTATATTTAAGGAGGCAGTGCCACGGTGATGCTTCATATTTAAGAAGCCATGCTTAGATAGATGCTCTTTATTTCACCACGGGGCAGATTTAGGTAAATACTCTTTGTTCAACAAGGCAGGTTTACATAGATGCTTTATAAACTAAGGATGTAGGTCTAGAAAGATGATCCATATAGCTAACAAGTTGGGTTCAGGTATTTTAAAGCTCTTATATAAGAAGCTTTAGAGGCTGCAGTTCCACCCAGTTCAAATATTTACAAATATTATATGGATCTTTGATGAATAAATTCCCCTTTCATTTACCTATATTCACTTTAGTCAGTTTGGTAAATGTGTGTGTTCCTCATCTTCCATTTCTTGCATCATGTGTATATACTGTGTGTGTGTGTGTGTGTGTGTGTGTGTGTGTGTGAGAGATCCAACACATCATCTTACAGAAGTGCTGTCAGCGTTCAGTCGGACGCGCCCCGTATGTGCTCATGAATATTTGATGAACTCATGGATTATGCAAAGCAGCAAGCAGATTCATTCGGTCTCCAAAATCAGCAAGAAGGAGCCAGGAAGCACGGCCTGGAACCGTCTTAATATCACACACACACTCACACACACGCACACACACACACACACACACACACACACACACACACACACACACACACACACACACATTTATAACACCGCCACGGAAAATCCTTCTTTCTGATTAACTGGCAGCTTTGCACAACAGGACACCTTTAAAAAAGACCTGGTCAAAAATCTGAGTTTTTGATGCGCTGGACCTGAGATGTTACTGTTGGGTCCTTAAGTAAGGCCCCGAATCCCACCCTGTCCACTCCAGAGTCCTAAAACATACTTGTACCTGCACTCTGACCCCTTGGACCACCTTCCATGACTAACCAGGATATACACATGTTTAAATAAACACTATATAGCCAAAAGTATATGGACACCTGACCATAAGCTTGATGGACATACCATTCTAAATTCATAGGAGTTAACCAACCCTATCCAACACTCAACTCCAGCTATAACAGCCTCCACTCTTCTGGGAGGGCTTTACACAAATTTTGAGTGTATGTGGTGAAGTTTCTGTTCCAATTCAAGCTAAAGATGTTCAGTTTGTTTGTTTATTAGGGTTTTAACACCATGTTTTACACTTCACAGTTCACAAGTTTATATCAAACACAGTCATGGACAATTTAGTGTCTCCAATTCACCTCACTTGCATGTCTTTGGACTGTGGGAGGAAACCGGAGCTCCCGCAGGAAACCCACGCGGACACGGGAAAAACATGCAAACTCCACACAGAAAGGACCCGGACTGCCCCACCTGGGGATCAAACCCAAGACCTCCTTGCTGTGAGGCGACAGTGCTACCCACTTAGCCACCATGCCGCCCAAAGATGTAAGTTAAGGTTCAGTGCAGAGAGTAGAGTAGAATCATGCGCTGATCTCCACGTTCCTCCACTTCTGTACAGGCACCTCATGCTACTAACCAGGGTTCTAACCACGGTTTCTCCCACTGAGCAGACTAGTGGCTGATTTTGTCTGCTGCACTGTCTGCACTGCCACTTGTGCCTGATAGGGGGCGCCCAGTTGCCCAGTAGTAGTAGTGCTGAGATTTAAACTCGTGGAGTCCAGAATCCCAGAGCTGGTGTGCTCGCGGAATATCCCGCTGTGCCACCTGGGTGCGTGGTTGCATCTTTTATTCCGAACGACATTCCTATATACTCTTATTCTTTGTCACAGTTTATTTTCGTCCACATGGTAACTTGCATCATTATATATTCAGCCATTTTTATTACTGCCAAATCCGTACATGCTTTGTTTACCGCAAATTTAAAATGCACATAAAAAATGTGCAATACTGAGGGAAAAAAGGCTTTATTCAATAATCCATGTCAACTCAGCAAATCAGCATAAACATCTCCGGATCTGGAATAAATCTGGTGTAATACGTGTGTAATCCTATTAGAATCTTTATTCTGGTGTTATTTTGCAGCGCCGCTGCCTCTCAGAAGCTTTTTTCCTGTCTAACTAGCAGGACTAGCAGGAATTTATCAATTTATGCAAAGAAATCGAATTTTTATTATAGAACAATTTTAAACAACAAGAAAAAGCTGGATGCTACGGTGGCACAGTGATAAATCAAGCTACCCTACAAAGTGCTGGCATTTTAAACTCGGATTTCAATATTAGAGTCTCAGCTGTGCTATCGACCAGCCGGGCGGGCGCCTACACGGACAATAATTGGTTTGTCTGAGGGAGGGAGGGTCATAAAGATTCCTCATTTCTGCTGCAGTTATGACATCTGCTGGCTGACCAATGGTGCTGCACAGACGAGGGATAATGGGGATCTCATGTTATACTGGAGAGACATGTGTTATTGTTATTGTTATCCTCGTGCAGGACTGAAGGTCTGGAGACGTAGAGGTATAGGTAGCTCAGCGGTTAAGGTACTGGACCACCATCACCAAGTTGCTACTGTTGGTCCCCTGAGCAAGGCCCTTAACTCCCAATTGCTCAATTTCTCCCAATTATCATAGCCCCACTGCTGGGCACTCCGATGGTGTCCTGGGAGGATATATTCACCTGACACGGTCCCGCTGATGCGTGCTCGGTCCACAACCCCTTCTTATTCGCCTGTACTTTCGTGAGAGTCACGCGCTGATACTAACCAGGGTCCTTACATGGCGTTAAAGACCCACTCTTTAGTCCTGTCCTTTCCCACCCAGCAGACTGTAGTGGCCAATTTTTTTCCCTGCAAGCACTGCCGATTGTGCCCGCTAGGGGGTGCCCAGCTCAGTGAGCTCACAATCCCAGCGCTGGTGTGCTAGCTGAATATCCCGCTTCGCCACCTTAATGTTCTATTTTGAACCATAGTTCTGTTCTGTGGTATTTTGTGAATCAATTTCACCTACGTGTCTCTGAGTGGCATCCAGCTACATCTAAATAAATTGTTTTATTGTGGGCGCTTTGAAAAGGTTAAGCGGAAAACTGGGTCAAAATTCTGTCAGACTGAACTTTGAGCTCAGTGGCAAGCTGTAAAAATGATGCAGTGAAGCTGTGCATCTGCGAGGTGTCCAACACTCGAGATGGGTCACACAACATATAGGTCTCCGCCTCACTATATAGGATGTGAACGCAGCCTATTAAGGTGATGAAGTTACTACCAATCCAGCCTTGCCCTCACTAATTTAAACATCTGATTCTAAGATACTCGCTGTTTAGCCCAAAAGTCTGCCATGTTTTTGTTTTAGGAATATAGGTCCATTGATTGGAGTAGTGCTGAGCAGTCAGCTCAATGGCAATGGTGTCCACATACTTTTGGCCATCAGTGAGAGAGTTAACACTGACTGGTAAAGCTCTGGCTGTGTCTGATCTGCTAACAGAAGCTCCTCCACCCTCCACCGCCCAGAGAAATCCCAGTTATAGGATCTTTTGGCCCAGTGCAGCCAACCTGAACGGGTTTAACTGGATCAGTCTGGGGTGAAAATGGCCGAGGTTTCGTCTCCAGATGTTTCACATTCGTTAGTGACACTTTTTCTTTCTCTTCTTTTCTTTTTTCTCTCGTTTTCTTTAATTCTTCGTCTGTCAACCTTCCCGCTCTCTCTCTCTCTCTCTCTCTCTCTCTCTCTCTCTCTCTCTCTCTCTCGCTGCATCTCATCAAGCATCACATCTAATCTCTCTCCATTCTCTTTCTATTCTCTCTCCATTCTCTTATAATTCTCTCTCCATTTTCTCTCTCCATTCTCTTACAATTTACTCTACACTCTCTCTTAATTCTTGCTGTTCTCTTTTTATTCGCTTTCTATTCTCTCTCCATTCTTTCACAATTCTCTCTCCATTTTTTCTCCCCATTCTCTCAAAATTCTCTCTCAATTCTCTCACAATTAACTATTTTCTTTAAATTTTCTCTCTCCATTCTCTTACAATTAATTATCTGTCTATTCTCATCTTTTCTCTATTTTCTCTTTCTATTCTTTCTTCATTCTCTCTTATTTCTCTCTCTATTTCCTCCTAATTCTCTCTCTTCATGCTCTCTTCATGCTCTCTCTATTCTCTCTTTATTTTCTCTCACAATTCTCTCTCCATTCCATCCCTATTTTCTCTTTCTATTCTCTCTCCATTTCCCCTCTATTCTCTCAGTTTTTTTCTATTCTCTCTCCATTCTCTTTTCTCTTTCTATTCTCTCATTTCTTTCTCAATTCAATTCAATTCATTCAAGTTATTCTCTATCTATTCAGTTGCTATACTCTACATTCTCTCTCTATTCTCACTCCATCTTTTTTCTATTTTCTCCCTCTATTCTCTCTATATTCTCACTTTCTTTTCTCTATTTTCTCTTACAATTTTCTCTCTATTCTCTCTTTTTTTCTCTCTCTCTCTCTCAATTCTCTTTACATTCCATTCAATTTAATTCAATTCGAAGTGCTTTTCTCTATTGTCTTACCATTCTTTTTCTATTCTCTCTATTCTCTCACAATTCTCTCTCCATTTTCTTGCTATTCTCTTTTTCTATTCTCTCTCCATTCTCTACCTATTTTTTCTATTCTGTCTTCATTCTCTCTCCATTCTCTCTCTATTCTCTCTCTATTCTCTCCCTATTCTCTTTCTATTCTGTTAAGAATTGTTGTGGCTAAAACACATGATTTAAAAATTAGAAGGGTGTCCCAATACTTTTGTCCATGTAGTGTAGTAACTATTAAAATTAATAATAAAAAATAAAAAATTAAATAACATCAAGGGACCAAAAATCAATTCATCTGTTTTTCTATAAAAGTATTCCTGTATTAACATCCCACATTCTCACAGATATCTCAGACCATCGATGAGACCGAGCACTGACCACAGACCACGTGTTCGGACCACAGACCACGTGTTCGTGTCCGCACGCTTGGTTTCTCCTTTCATCCCACACGAGTGACAGCCTGCCAGTGACCCTCCACAGACGTCTGTTTAAACATAACCACTTCACCACAATGGCAGGCTTTACAAGCCCCTAAATACAAGCTACAAATCCCGGCGTTCACGGCTGAGCTTTCACTGACTCTCGTAACTGAAGCTTTAAGGACGAAAACGTGGCTTTTTAGTCGACTTCATGCCCGCGAGCTACAAATTACAGACGGGATTAGAAAAAACAAACAGCTGGTGTTATTTACGACCGGCATGCGCGCAAGGTGCTTTCTCTCACGCTGGATTACAATAAAGCATTACCTAAGCAGGATAAACTCAACATGCTGGGGAAGGTCCTGTTCTTTTTCAGCATAAGCAAGGTCCATGAAGACGTTTCTATGAGGTCAGTGTGAGCCCTGACCTCAAGCCATTAAACATCTTCGGGATGAATTAGAACCACATCTACCACCACAGATTTTACTAAATGCCCACAGATACACTCCAAAATCATGTGGAAAGCCTTTTCAAAGGTGTGAATGGGTAGTCACTGGACTAGAGATTGAAAGGTTGCTGGGTCAAGCCCCATCACTGCCAGGTTTTCAAAAAAGGTTGAGAGTTCGAATCCCAGCTCTGCCATGCAGCCGCTGTTGGGCTCTTGAGCAAGGTCCTTAACCCTCTTATCTCCATCTCTGACCCCAGATACCAAACAAGCTGGGACATTCTCTTACAATTCTCTCTCAATTCTCTCACAATTCGCTCTCTATTCTCTGTTTATTTTCTTTACATTTTCTCTCTCCATTCTCTTACAATTCTCTGTCTATTCTCATATTTTCTCTATTTCTATGCTTTCTCCTTTCTCTCTTATTTTTCTCTCTATTTCCTCATAATTCTCTCGCTATTCTCTCTCTCCATTTTCTCTCTATTCTCAGGTTCGCAAGCAATAATAAATATATAGTAGGTAGAGCTTTGGGTTGAAAGGATTGAAAGGTTGAGATTTTGAATCCCAGCGTTGCCTTGCAGCCACTATTGGGCCCTTGAGCAAGGCCCTTAACTCTCTCTGCTCCAGGGCGCTCTGACCCCAGCATCCAAACAAGCTGGAATATGTGAAGAAAGAATTTGATTGTACTGTACGTGTGTAGATGTACTGTATATACGACAAATCAAGGCGTTCTATTCTATAAATAATGAATATACAAATATAAAGCGATAATGCAGTTGGTTTTGGAATGAATAGTGGTCAGGCGTCCACAAACTTTTGGCCCTTCTAATAAGACAGCTTACGCTCAATTAAAATTACAACATTAAGCTTAACCCTTTGATGCACAAGCTAAGCAAACCCCTTCTAATGCACAACATGGGTCAAAAATGACCCATATTCATCCATTCAAGAATATTTTCATATGCACATTTGTCAGTTATTCATGTATTTGCTGTCTTAGCTAATAAAAGCTATCTATACTAGAATATGTAAACAGCTAGCAAGCAAATAATATTGGACATATTCAAGATTCAAGAGCCTAATCTTTGGTTGTCTTTCAAAAGATCAGTAAATATGTTTTTGACTACAAACACTTACAAATGTCAGCAGTTCCTGTCAAATTCCATAGTACATACATAAGGGTCATTTTTGACCCATGTTGTGCATTAGGAGGGTAGTGATACAAAAATGATTTTTATTAAAAAAGCAAAAAATATAAAACTGAAATAAGGATTTGTGATGATCAAAAACAAGTTAACTGAAAAATTCATGGAAGCTTGAATGATGAAATTAATTTATTGCAAAGATATAGAAAATAAAAACTCAGTTGGGTCACTTTTGACCCAGGTTGTGCATCAAAGGGTTAAAGAGAATGAATGTGAAATCCATTACTGACTACAGAAACAAATCAATAAGATTACTAGTACACGTCATGGCCAAAACTACAGCGGTACCTTATAACTCGACGTCCCCTAAACTCAAAATCTTTGTAACTCGAAATTTGTACCTTTAAATTCACCGTCTTTTAACTCAAAGCCACTCCGAGAACCAACTGAGGTTGAGTTTCAAGGTAGCGCTGTACTGGGCCACACATCTTAAGTATTAAAAGAATTCATAAATATTAATCGTGGCATTGATGGGTAACACATGGCACACAGAGACACTCCCACACGCCCTCACACTCGCACATCTACACCGTGGTCGACACGGGCGGCTCTGTTTGACATTTCCTCGCGGCGAGAGGTTTATTTATGGTTGGAGGTAGATGAGCGAGTGAGTGCGAGTGTGTGTGATGTCAGAGGGCGTCGACTCGGGTCGTTGGGGAGATTCATGGTCCCGTGGGCCGCATTTAAAAGCCATTTAGACTGAGCGCGCTCAATGAGCTGGAGACCATAAATCCAGTCTTTAAACCAACAACGTCCTCCTTCCACACTGTACCGTGGCCTCGTCCCAATCCAGCACGCCTCCCTAATACATCATTACACAACTATAGTCAATAATACACCAATACCGTACACTGTTACACAACTATACTCAATAATACACCAATAAACTACACCGTTACACATCTATAGTCAATAATACACCAATACCATACCCTGTTACACAACTATACTCAATAATACACCAATAAACTACACTGTTACACATCTATAGTCAATAATACACCAATACCATACCCTGTTACACAACTATACTCAATAATACACCAATAAACTACACTGTTACACAACTATAGTCAATAATACACCAATAAACTATCCTGTTACACATCTATAGTCAATAATACACCAATACCATACCCTGTTACACAACTATACTCAATAATACACCAATAAACTACACTGTTACACAACTATAGTCAATAATACACCAATAAACTACACCGTTACACATCTATAGTCAATAATACACCAATACCGTACACTGTTACACAACTATACTCAATAATACACCAATAAACTACACTGTTACACAACTATACTCAATAATACACCAATAAACTACACTGTTACACATCTATACTCAATAATAGACCAATAAACTACACTGTTACACATCTATACTCAATAATACAGCAATAAACTACACTGTTACACATCTATACTCAATAATAGACCAATAAACTACACTGTTACACATCCATACTCAATATAACACCAATAAACTACACTGTCACACAACTATACTCAAAAATACACCATTAAACTACACTGTTACACATCTATACTTAGATATACTCCAATAAACTACACTATTACACAAATATACTCAATAACACAACAATAAACGACACTGTTACACATCTATACTCAATAATACATCAACAAACTACACTGTAACACATCTATACTTAACAATACACCAATAAACTACACTGTTACACAACTACACTTAATAACGCACCAATAAACTACACTGTTACACAACTGTACTCAATAACACACCAGTAAACTACACTGTTACACATCTAAAATCAATAACACACCAATAAACTACACTGTTACACATCTATACTCAATAATACACCAATAAACTACAATGTTACACATCTATACTCAATAATACACCAATAAATTACACTGTTACACAACTATACATTTTCCTCTCATATAACAGCAGTGCTCCTACATACAGAAATGCTTTGGGCACAAATTTCTACAGTCGTGTTCCAAAATCCTACAGCTAGATAATAATGTGAGGATTCTGTACTGGGATGTGTAGCTCAGTGTAGCTCAGTGTAGCTCAGCGGTTTGTTTAAGGTGCTACTAGTAATCAGAAGGTTCCTTGTTTAAGCCCCATTACCCTGAAGTTGTCACTGTTGGGCCCCTGAGGGAGGCCCTTGATTCTCAGTTTGGCTTGAATTGTTCTCACTTTGGATGCAAGTGTCTGCTAAATGCTGCAGATGTAAATAGTGTACGCTTTACTCACCCCCCCCCAAATAAAAAAATATGTATAGCATGTTATTGTGTGTGTACTACCCTCTCACACCTGTATTCTAATACCCTAATACCCCATGATGTACCCCAGGGGTAAATAATCCATACGAGGACTATCAGACAGAGGGTGCGGGAGGGAACGAGGGGGGAAAAAACGAGCGGCGAAGTGGATGACAGCCGCATTGTCGGCCTGTCCCATTGTCGACGATGCTCTCTTCAGCTCATTCATCCCTCCCTCCCTCGCTCTCTCGCGCCCTTCCTCCTCGCCCACCCCCCCTCCCTCCCCCGTACCTCTCCCCCGAAATCCTACTGTCTGAGAGACATGCAAACAAAAGCGGAACATCGTTCTGGCAGCGGGGTGAAGCTCTGCCCCCCTTTCTCCATATTCTACCCCCTTCTGCCTCGGAATCGACAACATGAGAATGTATGATGTGTTTTTCTCAGAAACGGTGGCATTCACACATTACAGATCAAAGGAGGGTAAAAATATGAGAGGGACGGAGTTTGGGGTGCAAGCAGGGCCAGTTTCGGCTGTCCCTTGTGAGTGCGCTGCGAGTGCCTTCCTGCTATTCGTCCACACACACACACACACACACACACACACACACACACACACACACACACTATATAAAATATATATAATAAATAATATAAAAAATATCTGCCGCCCCAAACGATGGGACAGAAAGGAAATGTGGCAACAAAACATCCGGCATCCAGAACCCACCCCCCTAAAATCCCAAACGGACTCACACACCCCTCAGTGACCCCCCGGCGAGTGTCCATGTGAGCTTTACCTCAGCAGCAGCTCCTCGCTGGTCCTCATGGTGACGGGGTTGCTGGCGGTGGACGAGTAACGCATGCCGTCCACACACACACCGGGCACAAAGCCTCGCTCGGACGAGTGCTCCAACATTGCTGCAAGTCAACGCGCTTACACACACACACACACACACACTCACTCATGCACGTGCACTACGCTGCACACACACACACACTCTCACGCACCCACGGTCCTCTCGCTGTTTCGGGATGGGTCCGTCCGAGCGCCCGGCTTTAGATCTCTGTGGCTCTGGGGTGCGTTCGCTAACACTCAAATCCCACCGATGTTCTGTTCTGTTCTTCAGGCTCTCTGGTGCAGCACTCCCACACTCTCACACTCTCACACTCAGCCAGCCCTCAGCGCTCTCTCACTCTCTCTCTCTCTCTCTCTCTCTCTCTCTAGCTCATCCACTCGCACACCCACTCGCTCGCCCCCTCCCCTCACACACTCTCTCTCTCTCTCTCTCTCTGTCTGATTCACTGGGCTGTAATAACCGTTTCTGACAGCTCATGTTGTTGTTGTGGGCCAGTGCTGACACGGTACCGCCTGCTGCTGCCCCAGACAACCCACTTCCACATAAAGTCAACGATAATATACATTAATAATAATAATAACAATAATAATAATAATATAATTATTTATTTTTCTGTACTCTGCACAGACACCCAACCCATCACAAAGCAACATTCTCGCACATCTACTTTCTCCTCACACCTTAAAGCACTTTATTGTGACCAATCCACCATCTGCATGTTTGCTAAATAGGATGAGTACCTGGAGAAAATGTATTATATATACATTATACTATAAAGAAGTCATTCGGATTGAGTGACGAAACGTATCTCTACAACAAACTTGTGTCCAGATGAACTGATTCAACTTTGTGGATTTGTGTACCTGGATTATTGAGCATGCATCAACAGATTATAGTATAAATGTTGTTAATTATTATTATTATTATTATTATTATATATTTTTTTAATTATAATTATTATTGTTATAATTTATTATTACATAAATCTTATAATTTTCTTTATTATTATTATTAATAATTAATAATAATAATTGTTGATCATTGTTTTATTTATTATTATGATTAACATTAATGCATTATTTTTATTATTTATAACCATGCTACAGGACATTTACGATAACAACAATAATAATAATAATAATAATAATAATAATAATAATAAAAATAGTAATAATAATAATAATAACAAGTATAATAATAATAATATTAATAACACAAATAATACATTTAATAATTAAAATATTATTAATAATAATAATAATAACACAAATAATACATTTAATAATAATAATATTATAATATAATATAATTATAATTATAATAATGGATAAATTATTAAAAACCATAATAATAAGACCATAAACAACAACAGCAATGATAATAATCAATTTAATAATAGCACTAATAATATGTTTAATAACACTAATATTAATAATATAATAATATTATTACAACAAAAAGTAATAAAACAATAAATATTTTATTAATAATAATAACAACACCAACAAAACAATAATATGATAATACTACTACTAATAATAGTAATATTAGTAATAATAATAATAATAATAATAATAATAAATGACTACATATTTATGTTAGCATATCTTCAGATAATATAAATTGTAATAAAATATTTTAAAATGTTTTTTTTTTTTTTTTTAATAAAATAAAATAAATACATAATAAAACATTTATAGTTAAATTACATTTTAACCAGGTCCTTATTCTACTTATCAAAATATGCAGAAGGTGGATTGGCTATTTTAAGTTTCCTCCTGGTATGAATTAGTAAATAATATTCAGGATCTGTATTAAAAGAAAATATTACAGCTGTACGAGATCGACTGTGAATATAATGATACCATGAGTTGGTCAGGTTGGCGCCTCGCAGCAACAGAATTCCTGAGCTATTGCTTTTGCATGTTCTCGCACGTTCTTGCAGACCATGCAGAAGGTGGATTGGCTACTGTAAGTCCAAATTTGAGTAAGTAAATAAATGTGTTTTCTGTCCTTTGTTGAACCCTGCTGTAAACGTAGCCACACACACACACACACACACACACACACACACTCACACACACACACACACACACACACTTATTCCGAGTGCTGTATTTGGGTTAAATAATAAATAGCAGCTGAGGAAAGTGAGTGCTATTCTTCCATTCTGTTCGTTTGTTCGGCAGCAGCAGCATCTCGCACCACGTTTCCATCTCCTCTGAGCCCAAGATTATCCCGCCGAGAAAACACACCACTCACACCAAATATGGCCAATTCACACCTGAGCTGAATTAAGCATTGTGGAGCGTTAGCTCCAGGCACCAGCGCATCATTTTTTCTCCGTGGGCTGACACTGAATCCGTCTGATAGTCCGTATTATGATACGAGTAAACACATCAGTAAAGGGTTTAGGGGGTAAAGGATTTAGTAAACCACATCTTCCTGGTCAGGGTCGTGGTGAACCCTGCATGAAGCCTGGACAGGACAGCAATGCATCATGGGGCAAAACACTGGGAGCAATTTGAAGCACTCAGTCCACCTACTGCATGCTGCAAGGGGAGAACATACAACTCTTCTGAGTGTTACAGACTGTAGGCGAGAATCAAACCCAGGTCCACAGGGCTCATGCTGCTGGGTGTCACCCACTACCATGCTATTGGGGTAGTGCAGCGGTCTATTACACTAGTTCACTACCTCTGAGATCCAGGTTCGAATCTCTGCAGTGCTATCACCTGGACGGGTGTCTACACGGACGTGATTGGCAACGCCTAAGAAAGCCATGACCGTAGTCCTGGAACAGGACCCACCTTGATCCTGACCAAGATATAGCAGTATAGCCTGTATAGCCAAACTGTATAGCCAAAAGTATGTGGACATCTGACCATGAGCTTGCTGGACACCTAGTTTCAAAACCATGAGCATTAATAAGGTGTTCATATGGTGTCGTTCTCCTTTTTGACACTGTAACAGTCTCCACTCTTCTGGACTAGTGGACTAGTTCAAGCCACTTGGTTAATGTACTAGGCTTATTCAAGTAACTTGGTTAAGGTAGTGGACTAGTTCAAGCCACTTGGTTAATGTAGTGGTCTGGTTCAAGCCACTTGCTTAAGGTACTAGACTACAAGTAACTTGGTTAAGGTGGTGGACTGGTTCAAGCCACTTGCTTAAGGTGGTGTCATTCCCCTTTTTGACACTGTAACAGTCTCCACTCTTCTGGAAAGGCTTTGTACAAGATTTTGGAGTGTGCCTTTAGGAATTTGCACTCATTTAAGTAATGAAGTGCTTGTGAGGTTATACTGAATTTGCACCCATTTAAGCAACCCATGATTATGAGGTCAGGCTTCCTTCACGCCATACGTGTCAGGCTGGAACAGATAAGGCCCTTCCCCAAACTGTTGCCACGAAGATGGTACCAAATAATACTTTTGTGCTGCCCCTCGGACACACGTGCACTTACTAGCTGCTTCTTTTTACCCGCCAGCGGTGGAATCTCACAGAGAGCTGCATCACGTAGGCTCGTCTGAGAGGATCAGCGAGGAACCCGACGACCCTCCCTCCCACAGGCACGGCCATCCGCGTCAAAAGCACAACCGTTCTTTCATATTTTACTCATTAAAAATGCGCCAAAAAGCTCATAATATATAAAATGAAATGATCTAAATCCTCGCCGTGAGTAAGAACGCTTCTCTGACTTCCTGCATCATGTTCGGCTGGATGAATCTTGACGTTATTACCTCCGCGCGTAACCCGCTCAGTCTAAAACCCTTAGCGATGAAGCGCGGCCGCCTTTCCCGTGGATCCGCGCGCTAATGCTACTTTCGCTTAGACAGCAGGCAGGCGTGACAGACGGAATCAGAACCTACGAGGTGAAGCTTAAGGTCCCGGAGAGACGCGCCGCTTCCCATCGTCAGCTGATGGAAGTCGGGAGCGGGGGTCGCATCGCCAAAACCTCGGCATTAGCAGATAATAACCTCACCTGTCATCGCTTCTCAGCGTCCGTTACTCTCATCTTTCTGCTCTCGTCCTGCCGTTCCTGCTTCTTCAACCACTTTTTTCCCCTGACGTTACACGAGTTGCTTTTTTTTGTGTCATGTCTGCTCCGCTCCATCAGCGCTTCATCCGGTGATTTCAGGAAATATTCGGTATAGAATAGAGACGTCCACACTACACCCCACGGGCCATTTGAGGCCCGTTACCATTTTTAAAACGGCTCACGAGGTATTTTATTATTTTTTTCTGTTTTATTTATGCATTGCCTTCCATTTTCTCCCATTTTAGCGTAGTCAATCTGTCTTCCACTGCTGGTGGATCCCTGATTACAGTCGAGGTGGGTATATTGCTGCTCACGCCTCCTCTGACCCGCACGCAGCCCTTTGCGAGACCCCTTTTCACCCATGCACTCTGCACAGGCGCCTCTCTATCAGCCAATCAGGGTCCTCACACAGCATTTGAAGACCCCGTCCACATAGTCCGGTCATCCCGCCCTAGCAGAAACGTGTCTGTTGTTGCAGGCACTGCCAATAATGCCCGCTAGATGGCGCCCAGCCGACCGGTTTCGAACCGAGGAGTTTAGAATCTCGGCGCTGGTGTGCTAGCGGACTATCCCGCTGGGCATTGCGAGGTATTTTAGAAATAAAGTTAAAGTCGTCCCGCTAGCTTGAACTGTTTGAACTCTAGGTGGCGCTCTCAAATAAAACAAATCTAAAACTCTCCCCGTCTTCTTTCCCCCGACGTCACACCTACATTAACCTTCCCCAGTTTCTGGATAAACGCGGCGGCTCCAGAGAAACGAAAACCAGACGCCGAACGCAGAAGATTTCAGATTTTTGACGCTGTAACAGTCTCCACTCTTCTGGAAAGGGTTTTTACAAGATTTTGGAGTGTGCCTTCAGGAATTTGCACCCATTTAAGTAATGAAGTGCTTGTGAGGTTACACTGAAGAGAAGATTCGGTAAGGTTGAGGTCAGGGCTCAACAATAATTATTGCTGACAGGGCAGTGATAGCTCAGTGGTTAAGGTACTGGACTAGTAAACAGAAGGTTGCCGGTTCAAGCCCCGCCTCCACCAAGTTGCCACTGTTGGGTCCTTGAGCAAGACCCTTAACCCTCAATCGCTCATCGTGTTCAGCTCATTGTGTAAGTCGCTTTGGATAAAAGCGTCTGCTAAATGCTGTAAATGTAAATAATTAGCATGACCCCAAGATTATGAGATCAGGGTTCCTTTACGGCAGACGTGTCAGGCTCTTCCCCAAACTGTTGCCACAAGGATGGAAGCATATAATAATTTGATGTATTGAAGTGTCTGATTTTGGATAGTAATTTTTGCTCTTTCATGTTTATTTGTTGCAACTTCTGTCCTTGCACCACCACGGCCTTGACCGGCGAGAGCCGCGGAATAACATGCTGCCCCTCGGACACACGTGCGCTCGCTAGCTGCTTCTTTCTCCCCGCCAGAGGTGGAATCTCACACAGAGCTGCATCGCGTAGGCTCGTCTGAGAGGATCGCGAACACGCCGCATTTGCAGTAGCAGCGAGGAACCCGTCGACCCTCCCTCCCACAGGCACGGCCATCCGCGTCAAGAGCACAGCACACCTACATTGACGTTCCCCAGTTTCTGGATAAACGCGGTGGCTCCAGAGAAACGAAAACCAGACGCCGAATGCAGAAGATTTCAGGCTCGCTGGGAGTTCAGAGGGAAGTGGGTATGTTTAATTTAAAGAAGTATAATAATCTTCCCGTTACATGACACTGTGGACGATAGATCATTAATCACTCAGATAAACAGGAAGTGGAACTGTTAGTAATCAGAAGCTCTGTTATATTTTTATTAGGAGTCTGTGGCCCCGTGGTTGTGGCCCCCAACAAAAAGTCGGATCCCCCAATAGAAGGATGTTTTACCCAGCAGCCACAGACAAATCGCACATCATGAATGCTTATTCGCATTCAAAATCGTTGGCTGCCGATCAAACACACACACACACACTTTTACTTACACTTGGGGGGCAAACGAGCAGTGGAGCGAAGGTGGAATATTTACAGGAGAACCAGTACAGAACCCCCACAGACACGAGAGACCAGACAAAACCCCTCACAGACTGTAACTGGAGGCTGGACTTGAGCCCCAGATTTTTAATTAATATTATTAATCATAATTAATAATTTATTAGTAGTAATAAATTCCGCTAGCCCATTACAGCTGGGATCCGGGGTTTGAATCCTCTGTTGTACTACTAGGGGCAGTTGTAGCGTGGTGGTTAGGGTAATGGACCATTAATCAACCCCACCGCTACCAAGTTGCCACTATTGGGCCCCTGAGCAAGGCCCTTAACTCTTTAATTGTATTCACACTTTGGATAGAAGCGTCTGCTAAATGCCGCAAATGTAAGTGCTATCGGCCAGTCGGGCATCTACAAACAGACACGACTACATATTGAGGCTACATATGGGGTGTGTTACTGCATTACCGCACCCACCGCGACCCTGACCAGGATGGTGATAAATAAGCGGTGGTGATAAATCTCACTGTACCATCTGTGAGCCTAATAGATGAATCTAAATGCCAGGAGAAGCCACCTGCTGGAATGCCTAGCACCAACCACACTGGTGGGATACAACTTTTATTCAGGGAAGGTCCTCTTTGGGATGAATTAGAATGCCGACTCAAGGCCGCGCCGTGACATCATCGATCGTCAGGCTGCTTTCGCGTCTGGATTGCATTGCACTGGACTGGCTGCGCCATGTGCTACTGGTTTCTTGTGGAATGAAGCTTCACTGCTTTACTGCACTGTCTTTACAGCTCGAATTTAATCTAATGTTATGCCTGATCGGTGTATATGTAGGACACAAACACGTGTTGTTCCAGTGTCCACATACTTTTGGTCACGCGGTGCGTCAGAGCGTTCACACCGAACCCGAACACGACAAAACAAAACGAGTGTGAAGCCGACGATGCCGTGCGATGCCGTGCGATGCCTCTTTCTCTGGGTAATGAAGGCTTGTCTGAGGGAATGTAACGGCTGTCGAGGATAAGCCCCCCTGAGTGGCAGGCATATGGGCACAGCTGGGCAGGAGAGCTGGCGCAGAAACGGAAATGCCACGTTTATTACGGATCAGTTTTAATTCGAGATGCTTTAACTGGGGGGTCGCGCGCCTCTCCGAGCGCCGATCTGGGAGCCCGCGCGCTCATCCGCCGTGGAAGCGGGCGGAGGTCTGAAGAGAGCCGGCTAACGACGAGAGGCAGGAAAGTGCTGACAGGTCTCCAGAAGTGTGCCAGCTACTGATTTCCTCTGATCTCCAGCAATCACACTCGATTAGTCATGTCTGAGCTGAGCGAGGGGAGCTCGTTATGAGGCATTAGCGCTTTCTTTAGCGTTAGCGCTCAGGGAACAAAAGCAGCGGGCAGAAACGAGGCGTCTCCGTGCCAAGGCTCGGCGCATGAACTGTTGTGAACTGGGTTGGAAAAAAAAAGGCCAGCGGGAACAGGCTGTACCACAAACATCACGAAGACACGATTTCAGATCCTCTAGCTCCATAATGTATATGGTTTTTCTAAGAAGGCTGTGGGAATTTGTGCCCATTTAGTCAAAAGAGCACGAGATGAATGGCTGAGCAGCCTCAGTTGATGTTCCGAGTGAGGCTGAGGTCAGGGCTCTGTGCAGGCCACTGGAGTTTCTTTAAACCAGTCATGTCGGAACAGGAAAGGTCCTTCCCTAAACTGCTGCTGCACAGTTGGAAGCATGTAATTTCCTTAATATGATTGATTTATTACACCTGTTATAGAACTGTTATAGAACTGATTCCTAATCAGGTAAATGCAGCCGGATAATCGAACACACTGTATTTAGTTTAATACTGACTCTCACTTTCCAATCACTGTTAGGGTGGAAGAGTGGTCTCCTCAAACGAACTACAATTCCCAGAAGCCACAGCGCCTGTGAGTTAGTCTATTTAAATCAAACTCAGCGATTCTTCATCTGAATCTGACTCGCGAGTCGCTTCCTCGCTTCAACTATTATTCCTCTGTTTTCTCTTCCTTTTCAGGTTTGATTTTTGATAAGAAGCATCCAGAATCTCGTTTGATTGGTGTATCAGCTGATTGGTGGATTGAGTAGCTGGTTGGCTGACCCCGGTCGTGGGTCCCACCTAGGACTTTTTTTCCAAGTTTATCATTGGGAAAGAAGCATTTGGACCTCGGTCCACTGGTGGATCGAGTAGCTGGTTGGCTGACCATGGTCGTGGGTCCCATCTAGGGCTTTTCCTTTCCAGTAGTCGTAGTTAGGGTCTTACCCATTTTTTTACCCAGTTATTTATTTTCTCTATTGTTCTGTGCTCTGTACCTTGGGTCATGTTTCCCACAGTTGTACCAGTCCGCCCCGTTACACCTTCATCAAGTGTATATCGACCCTTTGTGGTTCCAAGCAAACTACAAATCCCAGGAACACTTAGCGCCTGTATTTGAGGCTATTTAAGGATATCCAGAATGCCTGTGCAGTGCCGAATCATTCCTCAGGCTTGTTTTCTCGAAGATACTTGGATAATTGGTGGATTGAGTAACTGGTGACCGCAGTCGCAGATCCCACCTAGGGTTTTTTCCTTCCAATAGTTGTAGTTAGGCTCTTATCTATATAAATTTAGTTATTTATTTTCTCCATTTTTTCTGTGCTCTGTTCCTTGGGTAATATTATCACCTTGTTTTAATACTGCTCGCTTCTGTGTCACAGGAGCCCGTTCTGAGTAATTGATTATTTTCCTTGAATCAACTCGTTAACAGAATCGAGCCGCTGAATCGACTGACTCACCTGTTCAGTTCTCTCTCGGCTTTTTCCCAGTTTAACACTGGCTGACTGCAGTTTTCCCCTCCAATAGTTGTAGTCAGGGTCTTACCCATTTTATCTAGTTATTTATTTTCTACATTTTGTCTGTGTTCTGTACCTTGGGTCCTGTTTCCCACAGCTGGTTTGTCTCTGTTGTACCAGTCCACCCCGTTACACCTTCATGTAGTGCTTCATGGAGCAGGAAGCGTAGACTGAGCTGTTGTAGTTCCAAGAGAACTATTAATCACAGGAACACTCAACACCTGTATTTGAGGCTAGTTAAGAAAACCCAGACTGTCTGTGCGGTGCCGAGTCATTCCGCGTCACTGAAGCCCTTTTTTTAGTAATTGATTATTTTTCCTTGAATTGACTCGTTAACAGAATCGAGTCGCTGAATCGACTCACCCTGTTCAGTCCTCTTTCACTTTTTTCCCAGTTTAACACGGTAGAGAAGCATTTAAACCTCAGTCCATCAGTGGATCGAGTAGCTGGTAGGCAGATTGACCAAGTGCTCTCTCCATTTTGGTGCCAGTTAGCATTACAGAGGATTATAAGTTTCCTCTTCGTCTATTTAACAGTGAGTCCGGGCCCTCGTTTATCATTGTAAGAGAAGCATTTAAACCTCAGTCCATTGGTGGATGGAGTAGCTGGTTGGCAGACCGACCTAGTGCTCTCTCTAATTTGGTTCTAGTTTGCATTCCAGAGGATTACAAGTACAGTAGTACGAAGTCTCCTCTTCGTCTATTCAACTATAGCCCGGGCCCTCGTTTGTCAGTGTTTGTTTGTTTGTTTATTAGGATTTTAACGTCATGTTTTACACTTTGGTTACATTCATGACAGGAACGGTAGTTACTCATTACACAAGATTCATCAGTTCACAAGGTTATATCCAACACAGTCATGGACAATTTAGTATCTCCAGTTCACCTCACTTGCACGTCTTTGGACTGTGGGAGGAAACAGGAGCTCCCGGAGGAAACCCACGCGGACACGGGGAGAACATGCAAACTCCACACAGAAAGGACCCGGACCGCCCCACCTGGGGATCGAACCCAGGACCTTCTTGCTGTGAGTGCTACCCACTTAGCCACCGTGCCGCCTCGTTTGTCATTGTAAGAGAAGCATTTGGACCTCAGTCCATTGATGGATGGAGTAGCTGGTTGGCAGACCGACCTAGGGCTCTCTCCTTTTTAATGCTAGTTAGCATTTCAGAGGATTACGAGTACCGCCTCATCTTCGTCTATTCAACTGTAGGCCAGAGCCCTCGTTTATCATTGTCAGAGAAGCATTTGGACTTTAGTCCATTGATGGATGGAGTAGCTGGTTGGCAGACCGACCTAGAACTCTCTTCTTTTTAATGCCAGTTTGCATTCCAGAGGATTATGAGTACCGCCTCATCTTCGTCTATTCAACAGTGGGCTCTGGTCCTCGTTTATCATTGTAGGAGAAGCATTTGGACCTCAGTCCATTGGTGGATTGGGTAGCTGGTAGGCAGACTGACCTTGTGCTCCCTCAGTTTTGGTGCCAGTTAGCTCGTTTATCATTGAAAGAGAAGCATTTGTACCGCAGTCCATTGGTGGATTGAGTAGCTGGTAGGCAGACCGACCTTGTGCTCCCTCAGTTTTGGTGCCAGTTGGCATTCAAGCAGATTATGAGTATCCTCTCCCCTTCATCCATTCAACAGTCGGTCTGGGCCCTCGTTTTATACAGACAGTAGTGAGTTACCCCACACGCCCTTCCCCACGTAGCGGGTGATTTTCTATTCCTAATTGTGTCCTTGTATTGTCCTACCTGTCCTGATTTCGTTCTATACGCGCTCACCAGTGCCCCTACACTTGACGCACACTAAAGTAAAAACGAATCGAGTGTCTGGACCAGCCCCAAACGTATTGAGCTCAATATTATGTCTACATGTCTTCACCATAACAGATTACCCTAAATTCAGATCCGTTTTTCCTCCAGCCCCTCCGTCTCTCTCGCTTCTCTCCTCGCTGCCTCGTTCTCCTGAAGGAATGCACCAAAACACCGATGAATAATTTAGGCAAAAGAAAAAAAAAGCTTGATGCAGCACTTTCGGCTTGAAAGAGGAAATCATAAAACTTGCATTAGCGGCAGGTTTTCACAATCAGGCCGCCGACGTGAGGAATTAATCCGAGATCTTACACAGACAGGAGCGGCGGAGCGTTTCCGGCCTCGGGACGGTCAAGGTTAAGATCCTACGCTAGCTCGGTTTCATCAGAGCTACTTAATTAAAGGCCTAAAGGCGAGTGGGGGCTTCGACTAGCGGCTGATCTGAGGGACTGAGGGGCCAAAACTAGGATTCGGTTCTAAGGTCCATGTGATGTCCAGCTAACGTCCAAGGGGCTAAACTTCAGATCTTACAAAGAATTTAAGCAGACGGACCATTATTAGGTGGATTTACCATCAAATGTTCTTCAACTGGTGATAAGGGGTCTCGCTGTGGTTTGGTGGAGACCAAGAGCCTTAATAAACTCTTGCTGGTGTGTTTTTATTCTTGCTGGTGTGTTTTTCACTCTTACTGGTGTGTTTTTACTCGTGCTGGTGTGATTTTACTCTTGCTGGTGTGCTGGTGTGTTTTTACTCTTGCTGGTGTGCTGGTGTGTTTTTACTCTTGCTGGTGTGCTGGTGTGTTTTTCTCTCTTGCTGGTGTGCTGGTGTGTTTTTACTCTTGCTGGTGTGCTGGTGTGTTTTTACTCTTGCTGGTGTGCTGGTGTATTTTTCTCTCTTGCTGGTGTGCTGGTGTGTTTTTTACCTTTGCTGGTGTGCTGGTGTGTTTTTCTCTCTTGCTGGTGTGCTGGTGTGTTTTTTTACTCTTGATGGTGTGCTGGTGTGTTTTTTACTTTTGCTGGTGTGCTGGTGTGTTTTTACTCTTGCTGGTGTGATTTTACTCTTGCTGGTGTGTTTTTATTCTTGCTGGTGTGTTTTTATTCTTGCTGGTGTGTTTTTCACTCTTACTGGTGTGTTTTTCACTCTTACTGGTGTGTTTTACTCTTGCTGGTGTGATTTTACTCTTGCTGGTGTGCTGGTGTTTTTTTACTCTTGCTGGTGTGCTGGTGTGTTTTTCTCACTTGCTGGTGTGATGGTGTGTTTTTCTCTCTTACTGGTGTGTTTTTTACTCTTGCTGGTGTGTTTTTTACTCTTGCTGGTGTGTTTTTCTCTCTTACTGGTGTGTTTTTTACTCTTGCTGTTGTGTTTTTCTCACTTGCTGGTGTGATGGTGTGTTTTTCTCTCTTACTGGTGTGTTTTTTACTCTTGCTGGTGTGTTTTTTACTCTTGCTGGTGTGTTTTTCTCTCTTACTGGTGTGTTTTTTACTCTTGCTGTTGTGTTTTTCTCTATTACTGGTGTGATTTTTACCACTGCTGGTAATGTTGGTGCTGCACAGCAACATGGGTTCTTAAGTCCTGGGTTCGAACATTCCTTTCTGTCACCCTGGTTTCCACCAACATCCCAAACCATGCAATAAATCAGACTGGTGCTACACTGGTGCTAAATTGCTCCTGTACTGGTGTATTTCTGCTTATTCCAGATGGAAACGGACCCACCGCAACCCTGATCAGGATTAATAGGTTATGCAAGTCAAATAAATGTATTTAGAGAGTTTATTCCTGCCTGTGCCTGCCTGCATAGCTGGTCATGGGTGAGTGACGCGGTGCTGTTACACACACACACACACACACACACACACACACACAGTCACTGGTGCAGCACCTAACAGACAAGCGGGCGGAGATGTTCTATTTTCAGCCATTACCAGACAGAAATTAATTTGTCACCTTCCATTAGAGTCCTGATTCTAGAGCAGTGGCCCTGTCTCCTCAATTATCGCTGTCAAGCACACACACACACACACACACACACACACACACACACACACACATACACATACACACACACACACACACACAATCACACAATCAATTGTCCTGTCTGTTTATGGTATCAACGCTCTGCTAAGATAAATTAATGTTTTCACAAAAGTGGTTTTTCTGGTTAGTATTAGCACTTGATAGAGAGAGAGAGAGAGAGAGAGAGAGAGAGAGAGAGAGAGATAGAGAGAGAGAGAGAGAGTGTGTGTGTGTGTGTGTGTGTGTGTGTGTGTGTGTGTGTGTGTGTGTGTTTATAGGCTATTGCGTATTCTGTACATTAAGATGCTAATGATGGAGAAAAGGCACCTTTTCTCTGTGGTGATGTTAGTCTTAGTGACAAAATAAAAAGTTGTAACCACTGTACCTGTCAGTCCCAGTATAAGAGGTGTCGCCTCTGTACCTGTCAGTCCCAGTATAAGAGGTGTGACCTCTACTTATCAGTCCCAGTATAAGAAGAGGTGTAGCCTCTGTACCTGTTAGTCCCAGTATAAGAGGTGTGGCCTCTATCTGTCAGTCCCAGTAAGGAGGTGTGGCCTCTACTTATCAGTCCCAGTATAAGAAGAGGTGTCGCCTCTGTACCTGTTAGTCCCAGTATAAGAGGTGTGGCCTCTATCTGTCAGTCCCAGTAAGGAGGTGTGGCCTCTGTACCGGTCAGTCCCAGTAAGGAGGTGTGGCCTCTACTTATCAGTCCCAGTATAAGAAGAGGTGTAGCCTTTGTACCTGTCAGTCCCAGTATAAGAAGAGGTGTAGCCTTTGTACCTGTCAGTCCCAGTATAAGAAGAGGTGTAGCCTTTGTACCTGTCAGTCCCAGTATAAGAGGTGTAGCCTTTGTACCTGTCAGTCCCAGTATAAGAAAAGGTGTAGCCTTTGTACCTGTCAGTCCCAGTATAAGAAGAGGTGTAGCCTTTGTACCTGTCAGTCCCAGTATAAGAGGTGTAGCCTTTGTACCTGTCAGTCCCAGTATAAGAAGAGGTGTAGCCTTTGTACCTGTCAGTCCCAGTATAAGAGGTGTGGCCTCTACTTATCAGTCCCAGTATAAGAGGTGTGACCTCTACTTATCAGTCCCAGTATAAGAAGGTGTGGCCTCTACTTATCAGCCCCAGTATAAAAGGTGTGATCTCTGTACCTGTCAGTCCCAGTATAAGAGGTGTAGCCTCTACTTATCAGTCCCAGTATAAGAGGTGTGGCCTCTACTTATTAGTCCCAGTATAAGAGGTGTGGCCTCTACTTATTAGTCCCAGTATAAGAGGTGTGGCCTCTACTTATCAGCCCCAGTATAGGAGGTGTGGCCTCTGTACCTGTCAGTCCCAGTATAAGAGGTGTGGCCTCTACTTATTAGTCCCAGTATAAGAGGTGTGGCCTCTACTTATTAGTCCCAGTATAAGAGGTGTGGCCTCTACTTATTAGTCCCAGTATAAGAGGTGTGGCCTCTACTTATCAGCCCCAGTATAAAAGGTGTGATCTCTGTACCTGTCAGTCCCAGTATAAGGTGTGGCCTCTACTTATTAGTCCCAGTATAAGAGGTGTGGCCTCTACTTATTAGTTCCAGTATAAGAGGTGTGGCCTCTGTACCTGTCAGTCCCAGTATAAGAGGTGTGGCCTCTACTTATCAGTCCCAGTATAAGAGGTGTGGCCTCTACTTATCAGTCCCAGTATAGGAGGTGTGGCCTCTACTTATCAGTCCCAGTATAAGAGGTGTGGCCTCTACTTATCAGTCCCAGTATAGGAGGTGTGGCCTCTACTTATCAGTCCCAGTATAAGAGGTGTGGCCTCTGTACCTGTCAGTCCCAGTATAAGAGGTGTGGGCTGTACCTCTTAGTCCCAGAAAGTGGGTGTGTTCTCTACTTATCAGTCCCCAGCATTCGCACATGAGGCCAGTCTTGCGCATGGAGAGTCACACACTGATCTCCACGTTCCTCCACTTCTGTACAGGCGCCTTGCCCTCTTTTTAGTCCTGTCTTTTCCCACCCAGCAGACTAGTGGCTGATTTTGTCTGCTGCCCTGTCTGCACTGCCAATCGTGCCTGCTAGGGGGCGCCCAGCCGACCGGTAGCACAGCTGAGAAACAAACTGTGGAGTTTAGAATCCTAGCGCTAGGACAAGCTGCTCAGTGGTACTTTACATCATCGACGCCACGCCTCATTAGACTCCACAAGCCTCCGAAACTGCACCCGTCAACCTCACCGCCGACAGCGGGCGTCCGCACGGCACCGCTTACATCAGCCACGCGAGCGAGACGATGCTAACGGCGTTCATTAGCCCGCACGCATTAGCATTTGGGATGATGTCTCCTATAATCGGCGGTTCTCCTCATAACCTGAGATCGATGTGTGATACCGCTGCCTGATTCTACCGGGAGATGGGCACTGAACCCAAAATGATCTCTGTTTTTCATTTATTTTATTGGTGGCGTAAATGCGCCGCCTAGTTTAGCTGAAGTTATTTTCCAGACACATCCGAACTAATCTCATCACAACGATCTTTTATCATTATTTATTTATTCCTCTTAACCACGCTGTGCAAAATAAAAGAGAGCTAAACCAAATAATACCAAAAACAACCAGGAGTGTCCATGTACGGAAGCTTCGGGCCCTCTGATACAAGAAGGGCCCTTAGTGTACTTCATGGAGTACTCCTGCCTTGCCCCTAGCATTCCCAGGTAGCACCGGACCCACTGTGACCCTGACAATAAGGTTCCCAATTCTTCCCTTAGGGTGGCATGTTCTCGTCATCTTTGTGTGAGTTTCATTTAGATACACTCCAGACCTTCTTCTGACTCTCTAAAGCATGCAGAAGGTGGATTGGCAGCTCCAAAGGTGTCATAAATGATAGTCGTGCTGTACAGTGTGTGTGTTTAAGTGAGTGCCAACATCGTACACACGGTACACTGTTGGCATAGCGACGCAGTAGTTGGTGTGGGTGTCGTCCAGCTATCGTTTCATCTTCACTAAATGTTTCTTCAACATTACAAGTCGTTCTGGTCAGGGTCATGGTGGGTCCTTAGTGTACTTCATGGAGTACTCCTGTTTCGTCCCTAGCACTCCTAGGTAGCACTGGACCCACCGTGACCCTGACCAGAACGACCTGGTTTGTAATATTGAAGAAACAAATAGTGAGGAAGAAACTATAGCTGGACGACACCCACACCACCTACTGCGTCGCTATGCCAACAGCGTACCGTGTGTATGACACCGTAGGTGATTTTGAGCTGCCAATCCACCTCCTGCATGAGTCAGTGTGTATCTAAATGAAACTCACACAAAGATGAAGAGAGCATGCCACCCTGAGGGAGGAATCAGGACCCTTATTATACTTCATGAAGTATTCCTGTCTTGCCCCTAGCATTCTCAGCTAGCACTGGACCCACTGTGACCCTGACCAGAACGACTTGGTTTGCAATACTGAAGAAACAAATAGTAAAGAAGAAACTATAGCTGGACGACACCCACACCACCTACTGCGTCACTATGCCAACAGTGTACCGTGTGTACCATGTTGGCACAGTGTCCACATCGTCCATCACTCACTTAAACAACACCTTAAATGACACCTTAGGTGATTTAGAGCTGCCAATCCACCTTCTGCATGATTTAGAGAGTCAGATGAACTTCCGGAGTGTATCTAAATGAAACTCACACAAAGATGAAGAGAACATGCCACCCTGAGGGAAGAATCAGGGTCCTTCGTGTACTTCATGAAGTATTCCTGTCTTGCCCCTAGCTTTCCCAGGTAGCACTGGACCCACCAGGACCCTGACCAGGACGACTTGGTTTGTAATATTGAAGAAATAAATGAATGACCTCCTTGCTGACCCCCTTCATTTTAGCAATGGTGAATCGTAATTTTGGGCAATGCCCTTAAAATTCCTGAGGTTGGAAACCACGAGAGTGGGCACTCGGTTGGCACAGCTAGCCCACCTGTGCTGCGTTCTGCTATCAGCCGACCGGGCGCCTGCACAGACACACGATTACAGACACAAAGCCAATCATGGGCCTGTGCAGGAACCCTGTTTAGGTCGTCGTCCCTCCCCCTACAGACACACAGCCAATCCGATGTCTGTGCAGGAACCCTGTTTAAGTCGTCCTCCCTCCCCCTACAGACACACAGCCAATCCGATGTCTGTGCAGGAACCCTGTTTAAGTCGTCGTCCCTCCCTCTACAGACACACAGCCAATCATGTGTCTGTGCAGGAACCCTGTTTAAGTCGTCCTCCCTCCCCCTACAGACACACAGCCAATCCGATGTCTGTGCAGGAACCCTGTTTAAGTCGTCGTCCCTCCCCCTACAGACACACAGCCAATCGTGTGCCTGTGCAGGAACCCTGTTTAAGTCGTCCTCCCTCCCCCTACAGACACACAGCCAATCCGATGTCTGTGCAGGAACCCTGTTTAAGTCGTCCTCCCTCCCTCTACAGACACACAGCCAATCATGTGTCTGTGCAGGAACCCTGTTTAAGTCGTCCTGCCTCCCCCTACAGACACACAGCCAATCCGATGTCTGTGCAGGAACCCTGTTTAAGTCGTCGTCCCTCCCCCTACAGACACACAGCCAATCGTGTGTCTGTGCAGGAACCCTGTTTAAGTCGTCCTCCCTCCCCCTACAGACACACAGCCAATCCGATGTCTGTGCAGGAACCCTGTTTAAGTCGTCCTCCCTCCCTCTACAGACACACAGCCAATCATGTGTCTGTGCAGGAACCCTGTTTAAGTCGTCCTCCCTCCCCCTACAGACACACAGCCAATCCGATGTCTGTGCAGGAACCCTGTTTAAGTCGTCGTCCCTCCCCCTACAGACACACAGCCAATCGTGTGTCTGTGCAGGAACCCTGTTTAAGTCGTCCTCCCTCCCCCTACAGACACACAGCCAATCCGATGTCTGTGCAGGAACCCTGTTTAAGTCGTCCTCCCTCCCCCTACAGACACACAGCCAATCGTGTGTCTGTGCAGGAACCCTGTTTAGGTCGTCCTCCCTCCCTCTCCAGACACACAGCCAATCCGATGTCTGTGCAGGAACCCTGTTTAGGTCGTCGTCCCTCCCTCTACAGACACACAGCCAATGCGATGTCTGTGCAGGAACCCTGTTTACGTCGTCGTCCCTCCCCCTACAGACACACAGCCAATCCGATGTCTGTGCAGGAACCCTGTTTAGGTCGTCGTCCCTCCCTCTACAGACACACAGCCAATCCGATGTCTGTGCAGGAACCCTGTTTAAGTCGTCGTCCCTCCCCCTACAGACACACAGCCAATCGTGTGCCTGTGCAGGAACCCTGTTTAGGTCATCGTCCCTCCCTCTACAGACACACAGCCAATCGTGTGCCTGTGCAGGAACCCTGTTTAGGTCGTCCTCCCTCCCTCTACAGACACACAGCCAATCGTGGGCCTGTGCAGGAACCGTTTAGGTCGTTGTCCCTCCCTCTACAGACACACAGCCAATCGTGTGCCTGTGCAGGAACCCTGTTTAGGTCGTCGTCCCTCCCTCTACAGACACACAGCCAATCGTGTGCCTGTGCAGGAACCCTGTTTAGGTCGTCGTCCCTCCCTCTCCAGACACACAGCCAATCCGATGTCTGTGCAGGAACCCTGATTAAGTCGTCCTCCCTCCCTCTACAGACACACAGCCAATCATGTGTCTGTGCAGGAACCCTGTTTAAGTCATCGTCCCTCCCTCTCCAGACACACAGCCAATCCGATGTCTGTGCAGGAACCCTGTTTAGGTCGTCGTCCCTCCCTCTCCAGACACACAGCCAATCCGATGTCTGTGCAGGAACCCTGATTAAGTCGTCCTCTCTCCCTCTACAGACACACAGCCAATCATGTGTCTGTGCAGGAACCCTGTTTAAGTCATCGTCCCTCCCTCTCCAGACACACAGCCAATCGTGTGCCTGTGCAGGTGCCTGGTCGGCTGAGAGCAGAACACAGCACAGGTGGGCTAGCTGTGCCAACCGAGCACCCACCCTCGTAGTTTCCGGCCTCAAAATTACAAGTGCACAGGGGGGGGATGCTGATCACGGATAGCAGTGCGCATGTTAGGCAGGTGAAAAGAAGTGGTCTGCAGTTGCACACGTGTGTGTGTAGGGGGGATTCTAGGGGATGCGACAGCCCTCCTCAATCGGGCATGGGGGTGTAGATGAACCCCCGACGTCAGCGCTGGAGGCCGGATGGACGTGCATCCCTGCAGTCATGTTCCACAATCACTCGCCGAACGCTCGACCGCGTATCGAGCGGAAGAAGAAAATCGCTCGTCTGTAATCATCGCGCCGCTTTAAACAAAACCACAGCTGTCCCGGTAATCACCGAACTGCAGCCGAATCAACGCCGACGCCTCGGCAAACCCGAACCCGCTCAACCGCACCGCTCCGGCGCAACACCTGCTTCCTGTTTACCGCTCAGCTTCCTTGTCATTTTTTGTCATTTTGTCATTTTTCGGTCAGACGACAGCTCGCCTCGGTGTTTTTCCCTCAGCGCATCACTTTTAAATTACATCACCGACTCTCTCATTCTCTCTCTCTTACTCTCGCGCTCTCTCCTCTCGCGCTCTCTCTCTCTCTGTAGACGTATTTCTGTATCTCCGTATCTCTTCCCCGTCTGTCTCATCAGCTTGAATAAAAAAGATGCAGGTGGGCTGTCAAACTGACGTGCATGTTTGGAAAGCCTCATCCACTAAGGGAAAAGTGTGTGTGTGTGTGTGTGTGTGTGTGTGTGTGTGTGTGCTGTCTTACTACCCGTACAGTCGGAGCAGATTCTAAAACATCAGCAATGTCTAAGTGTAACCACGAGCTACCCAGAATTCCACTCGTCGTTAGGTGTTGCGGGGACGAACATGAGGCTTGTCTGTTGCGCCGGTGACAAAAGGTCCTGAACCAAACCATGGCCAAAAATATATGGACAGCAGAGATAGTGTGTGTGTGTCGGGTTTGGGGTGTAAATAAACTCCAACTGTACCATGTGACTTTATCTAGTCCTGTTCTCATCTCTTCCACACATTTCTGATGAACTGGATGAACTAGATGAATCGGAACGCTGACTGTGAACCAGGCCCTCAGCTCCCGACGTAAGCGCTGGAGGCCGGATGGACGTGCATCCCTGCAGTCATGTTCCACAATCTAGTGGGTTTTGATTTTGGGGCAAGTGTTCAGGACTGACCCTGTATGTCAGAACACCAGGTAAAAAGAAGCGATTTGATGCTGCGCACGTGTGTGTGTGTGTTACCCTGCTGCGCATCACACACACACACACACACAAACACACACCAAAACCCTGGAGCTGGACCATATCGTCCACTGCTCACTTACACACACACACTGTACAGCAGGACTATGACTTCAGACTCTTTAGCCAATTTAGAGCAGCCAATCCACCATCTGCATGCTTTAAGAAGGTCAGAAAAGGTTCCAAGTGCATCTAATTGAAACCTACACAAAGAAGAAGAGAACATGCCACCCTGAGGGAAGAACCCAGGTCTCCTGGACCTTGGAACCCATCTCGACACACACACACACACACACCAAAACCCTGAAGCTGGACGACACCCACACTACCTGACGGTGACCACGATACCATGTGTACCATGCTGGCAAAGTGTCCATACCTTCCATCGCTCACTTAAACACACACACTGTACAGGAGAACTATGATTTCTGACACTGTGGGTGATTTAGAGCAGCCAATCCACCTTCTGCATGCTTTAAGAAGGTCAGAGGAAGGTCTGGAGTGTATCTAAAAGAAACCCACATCCACCCAAGATGAAGAGAACATGCCGCGCTGTACACACAGGACATGCCACGTTACCCTGCTGCGCATAACACACACACACACACACACACACACACACACACACCAAAACACTGGAGCTAGGACACTTTGGGTGATTTAGAGCAGCCAATCCACCTTCTGCATGCTTTAAGAAGGTCAGAAGGAGGTTCAAAGTGTATGTAATTGAAACCCACACCCACCCAAAATGAAGAGAACATGCCGCCCCGAGGAAAGTACCCAGATCTTACAGATCTTACTCACACACACACACACACACACACACACACACTGTACAGCAGGACTATAATTCGTACGAGGCTCCAGCCAGCATCAATTAAAAACCTATAAGACTTTAATATCCAAACTCTAAATTTGGGTCGTCGTGCTGTGAAAGTAATACGCACCATTTATTTGTTTGTGTGTGTGTGTGTGTGTGATGGTGTCCAATGATTATAGCGATACATAATCACTACATGTGGTGCGTCTCTATCTGTGTGTGTGTGTGTGTGTGTGTGTGTACACTAACAAATACCCAATTTAGTCGCGTTTCCTCATTTGGGTACAGCACACACGTCTGCATAAATCTTACCAATCGGGTGTGTATGACTTGGCAAAATGTGTGTGTGCACGTGTGTGTGTGTGTGTGTGCACGTGTGTGTGTGAGAGAGACACAAATTTGTCGCACCACCCACCAGGACGTTCAGCATCTCATAACGAGTGCTGTTCTGTTCAGCTTCGGCTGCAAGTTACTCGGTTCAGGATGTGAGTCACACACACACACACACACACACACACACACACACACACATGAAGCGCATGAATATTAATACCACTGAGCTCATTAGCATGGCCTAATTGGGCTGCACTGCCATCTAGTGAGACCAGCGAGGTCATGAATATTTATTAAGTGGGCGTGGTCGACATCCGCCTCTGCACTCGGCACCCCGGTCAGCGCCGAGGGACCGGACCCTTCCTGTCGGGGTGTAATTAGACACACTGCTCAGCAAGTGGCATCTGATAGTGGCTTTGCTCACTATCAGCATCCCAATTCATCCCAAAGGTGTTTACTATTGAGTCATTGAGGTCAGGGGTCAGTCCAGGATGATGTCCAGGGAGTTCCTCTATACCAAACTTGTCAAACTATGTCTTTATGGAGCTCATGCTGGAACAGGAAAGGGCCTTCCCTAATCTGTTGCATTGTAAGCCTGTTAGTAAAGCATACTATAGAAACACCTAATGTTAATAATTAGTCTTGGGGTCCACATACTTTTGGCAATATAGTGTAATTGTATCTGTCGCTGCTTCTAACCACAAAACCATTTTTTATACAAACACAGGGTGAAAGGCAGGAACACATTGGACCCTCGGACGTAACCAATCATGTCTGTGTAGACAACTGGATGGCTAATAGCACCACTGAGATTTGAATCAGGACTTGCAATCAGGACCAGGAAAACAAGAAACTAACATCACTACAAATCAAAACGGTCTAGAAACTGTGAAACCTAAGAGATGGAGAACATAAAGCTAAGAAAACAAGCTCACAGCGAACATTAGGTACGAGGAAATCCGGGGAATGTGAACCAAAAAATTGCAGAATGGAGTAAAACCTCTATAAGCTATGAAACATAAAGATTTGGGACACCAGGAATCAAGAGAACTTGGAAACTAAGGTCACTCTGAGTCAAAAAACCCTAGGACTACCAAACAGAGAAAGTTGGGACACCAGAAATATAAAGAACTTGGAAACCGAGGGCACCAGGATTCAAGAAACTCTAGGAATTACCAAACATAAAAAGTTGGAACACTAGAAAACCAGTACTCAAGAAGTATTAGAAACTAGGAACTTGGAAACTAAGGACACTAAAACAAAAAAACCTCTAAAAATATTTTAAAATAGTAACTAGAAACAATAAACCAAAGAAAAATAGAATCAAAATACTAGGATTCGTGGAGACAAAATTGAGACCATGAACAAAGAAATAAGGAAACGAACATGACTAGAAATAAAAAAAATAGCTCTGGGACACCAGGAATGAAGAGAACATCTAAACTGAGGACACTATGATTTAAGAAACTCTAGGAACTACCAAACATACAAAAATCGGGACACCAGAAAACTAGCTAAAGCAATTTCAAAATAGGAAATAGAAACAATAAACTAAAGAAAACTAGAAACGAAAACACTGGGAACCACAGAGAAGAAATAAAGAAATGAAAAAAAAAATTAAACAATAAAGCATTAAAAACATTAAAATGTAAAAATAGGAAATAAAAACAATAAACAAACAAACAAAAAAAATAGAAACTATAGAAACACTGAGAAAACTTGGAAACTTAAAAACACCAGAAAACATGAAACAAGAAATTAAGGAAACAAACACCAACAAATAAAAAAAAGTCTAGAAACTATAAAACATCAAAAGTTGGGACACCATGAAGCAAAAAAACTGAGGACACTAGAATTTAAGAAACTCTAGGAACCACCAAACATTAAAAGTTGAAACAAACTTGGAAACTAAAAACAGTAAACTAACAAACCGAAAACAATTTTAAAATAGAAAATAGAAACAATAAACCAAAGAAAACTAGAAACAAAACACTGGAAACCACAGAGAAGAAATGGAAACCAGAAACAAGAAATTAAGGAAACAAGAAACACTACTATAAATACAAAAAAACTATAACTATAAACTATGAAACATAAAAAGCTGGGACAGCAGGAATGAAGAGAAATTGGAATTTTAAAAGACTAGAAAATAAGAAACACTTGAAAATATAAAAACATGAGGAGCAGGAACACGGGAATCAAGAGAACATAAAAGCTAACAAAACAAGCTCACAAGAAACATTCAGAACCAGGAAATTTGGGAACTAGGGACGAGACCAGCGCAACAGGAAACGAGAAACCCTGAGGGTCTGTTAACACGAGGATCTGAAGCTCACAACTGAAGATCAAAGTGCGACAAATACAAGAAACATTAAAAACTATTAATATTTTCATCAGAAGGAGAAAAGAGCTGAGAAATACAGACACAAACTGCTGTGGGAACCTGCGTCACAACTCTGATGTCAGGTGACTGAAGTTCTAAAAGAAATAAATAATAAATTTAATAAAACCTCCAGGTTTCTTTCATTCTAACAGCTTCATCTCTGTAGATTTGAAACGCGGTGATTGGCAGGTCTGGCGTGGATGGTAATTAGCACGGTTGCTAGGGTGAAGGGGGCGGGTCCGTGTCTGCGGTGATAATGAGAGCGGTTCCCACGCGGCGGCCGCGGCGGACCCGCGACGGCTCGGCCGGGTCGGCGTTCGGGGTCCGTAATTACGGGTTGTTCTCTCTGAGAGAACATAATCGCCACCGAACGATGCAATTAGCCGACAGTCGACTCGGCCCCGTCGCTAGCTCGCTCGACCCCGCCGGGTACAGACCGGAGAGAGAGAGGAAGAGTGGATTGATAAGAGGAGGATTCAATACAGGAACTGATAACACACACACACACACACACACACCTACATACACATGTTCCAAAAATTAGGCAAACACTTGAAAATCGCACATCCGCTCTCATCTTTGAACAGAGGGGGCGCCAGGGGGCGGACCTGCAACTTCTGGCGTTCTCTTGCGAATGCTGATGAGCACTGGCCCCACTAGAGGACGTCGGGCCCTCATGCCACCCTCATGACCCGGTTTGACTCTCAAACAATCAGCTTCTAGCAGTGCCACACCCACACAGGGTTTCACAGGAACTCTACAGAACTCTACACACTTACCGTTACACCAGATCCCACGTACAGAGTCATAATTCAGTCGGAAAACACGCCCATCACATTTCATTTGATAGATAGATAGATAGGTAGATGGATAGATAGATAGATAGGTAGATGGATAGATAGATAGATAGATAGATAGATAGATAGATAGATAGATAGATAGATAGATAGATAGATAGATAGATAGATAGATAGATAGATAGATAGATAGATACACAGCAGTACCTTGAAACTCAACCTCAGAGTTTCAAGGTATTTTCTCCCATAAGGATGTTTGGGAAACCTGTTAATGCGTCCATTGTCCGTGGAACTGCAGATATTTTAGTCTAATGTAAAATAATGAGGTTGTTTTTGACACTTAAACACTGAAAATAACACAAATATAATATAAACACACTGAAATACAATGAAAAACAGTTAAATATAATGAAAGCTGCACTTTAGCTTTACTTCTTTATTGTTTCCTTATGCTGCTTAATGTTGGAGATACCGTATTCCCTTCAGTACCGGCGCATTCACATGAGAAGTGACACAATAGCTTTTGCGCTGGCACTTAACGTGACTTATTGTAGTAAAACAGCGAGTGATGAATGTGATTAGTGGAGGAACTTATGAGCAGTAATAATGAAGAGAAGTTTAGTGCTCCTGTCTCCTTCTTTTACTACATTAAACCACGTTAAGCTTTATTTTGAACCAGAAGCGTTTTAGACTCTGGGAGAAGCTGATTCTGATTCTCACCGTTTCTCAGAAGCTGGAGCTGTAACACAAGTTTAAAAGTGAAACAGGGAGGAGAATCCAGATAAACACAGATACATGTGGAGCTGTAACCCTGGATCTGACGCTTATTCCACACTAATGCAGATTCAGCTCATATACACGTCGAGTTTTAAGGTATACATTTCTTAAAGAAGAGCGACGGGTTTCAAAAATAACAAATTTAGGGGAGGTCGAGTTACAAGGTACCACTGTACAGATATATAGATAGAAATTTGGATAGATAGATAGATAGATAGATAGATAGATAGATAGATAGATAGATAGATAGATAGATAGATAGATAGATAGATAGATAGATAGATAGATAGATAGATAGATGTTTCTTACCTCTGTATGGTGGAGGACAGATCGCTTGTATCCTGTCTGTAGTGAAAGACAGAGAAAGTGAACGTTAGTGAAAGTATTAGAAGTGTAGAGAAAGTTTTTACGCCTGAATCGGTTTCTTTTACTCCTGGGACTGTAAATATAGATGTGTGTGTGTGTTGTCATGCGTGACATCGGCTGCAGGTGCAGTATAAGAAACACACACACACACATACACACACAGCAAATGCATCTGCAAGTATTCTTGGACAGATCTCCATAAGCTCTAAACACCTGGATTGAGGCAGTTTAGCCCATTTTTCATGGCAAATCCTATCACGCACCATCAGATACATTAGATACTTTCAAGCATTACACAAATGCATTCAGACAAATGACGACAACGGAGCGCCCAGGTGGCACAGCAGGATATTCCGCTCACGCACCAGCACCGAGTTTCTGAGCTCCCGAGTTTGAGGCTCAGTGTTGCCACCGGTCGGCTGGACGCCATCTGGCAGGCATAACTGGCAGTGCCTGCAGCAGATACCAATTGCAATTTGCAATTGCAAATTAGCAGCGGAAGACAAACTGGATGCGCTAAATCGGGAGCAAAAATGGGGAGAAAAACACCAAACCTGCTGTGAAATATGCTGGTGGGAGCATCGTGACGTGGAGCCGTTTCTATAAAACCACTACTAGATAGAAGCTACATGCTTATAGATACATACATTTGAACTGATCGATAAAGAGGCGTGTCTACATACTTTCGGCAGCAGTGCAAACATAGTGAGCTGCCTTGCTGCCTTCCTACCTGATCAGCTGCCTCATTCGAGAGGATTCTAATAAGACATTGAACTCATATGGCAGATTATTTAGACGCTCTACTTTACGTCATCTCAGTTTTAGCTTAGGCTGAGGAGGCAAAACACGCTAGCACGCCAGCTCACGTCTCCCGCCGTGTACCGAAGACGGTTGAACTGTCCCTGACGAGCCTGAATTTACACATAAACCACACTCGTATAATTACACCTTTATACAAATTAAACATCACTGAGGATTTATTTACTTTTATAAAGAACTCTGTTGGTTGCTCCTCATTCATCTGTACTGAATGCTGGGATTGCCCTCAGCGCTGAGGAGGCGTCGGACGCTCCCTCGTCATTCAGTCAGATCATCACTCAGAACTAAGGCGCCTCAGTAGGAGCATTTTAAGGGATCTAAGAATTTAGACACGCCCTCTTCTCGGGAGTGTAGGCTGATGTAAATGCGTCTGTGTAGAGAGATCACTTGGTTTTCAGGCTTGAATTAGACAAGTGTATTTACAGATATAGACAAAAGGCTTTCTTTTGCTCAGTGTGTGTGTGTGTGTGTGTGTGTGTTTCCGGCCGCATGCAAATAAATTGGTCCCTGGAGCTCGCAGAGCTGCCGATCTGACAGCTCCCAAACCAGAGCCGAGCACGACTGGCCTCACACCATCTATTCTATTCACTTATTAATAATGAGGCCTTTTATTTTTTTCCCGTCCGGATAAAACGAGAGAGATGAAAAACGACGGCATATGTCTCGCCTGGCACACACACACACACACATTCGAGCGGCCCAAGACTCGCTTTTGCATTTCAAAGAGACGCGGCGTGACTGCTGGCCGCTGTCCGACTAATACACACACTAACCACGAGGGCTGAGGGATAATGATAGAGACCGATACACACACACACACACACACACCTCAGTACCCACTTATCCATCACTACAATGCTTAAAACCCAATAAATTCGGCCGTGTGGTGCAGGTTTTTGATACGCTAGCCTGGGTTTGAGTCTTGCATTGACACCAAGAGCTTCCATGAGCACTGAAGCGCACACGGCGGGGTAAGCATGTGTCGTGCAATCAATGAGGACAATGCAAATTTTTTCTCAAGTACTGATCTTTCAATATGAATAACTAGTGGATTAATGCGACTTATTAGTACTTGATATTTCATAGTCTATTTTGTTGTAAAATCGGGTTATATATGTGTGTATCAAATTATATACAGCAGGTATTTAGGGCAAAACGCCTCACATTTACTGGTTAATCTGCACTTTGAGGCGTCCTAGCAATCCTACGGCAATTCAGTCAGCAGTCAAAGTCTAAAGCAGCTAAAAACATGACTCGGGTAACTGAGTCTGGAAAACTAACAACCAATTCTGTGGACACAGAAGGGCGAGAAGTTTCGTATTTGAGACAGAACATGAAGCCTCGAACCGTTGCTGGATGTTCTAGGTTTACATTCGACTATAAAGGGATCTGTGCTGTGTTTTGTAGTTTCTATTTATTCTATCATTAAGCACATTTTCCCGTGAATTTAGCAACAGAAGACGTAATACTCGTAAGAGTTTGGGTGTTTTAGCAGCACACACTGTACACAATACAATACATACTTCTAACATTACGGTAACAGTTTGGGGGAAGGTCCGTTTCTGTTCCAGCCTCAACACACCTACACACCACTGCTAAAATAGTGTTTGTTTTAACCAATAGTGACACTAAGGCACAATATATTGTAGTTTTATTATTATAATTATAATTATTATTATTATTATTATTATTATTATTATTATTGTTCTTGTTATTATTATTATATTACTATTAGTATTATTATACTATTATTTTAGATTATTATTATTATTATTATACTATTATTATTATTACTGTTATTATTATTATTATTATTATTATACTATTATTATTATTACTGTTATTATTATTATTATTATTGTTATTATTATTATATAATTATAAGTATTATTATAATATTATTTTAGATTATTATTATTATTATTTAACTCTTCTTATTATTAATATTGTGTTTAATTATATTATATTATTATTATTTTAGAATATTATTATTATCATTATTATTTTAGATTTTTATTATTATTATTATATTAATATTTGACTTTTCTTCTTATTATTAATATTGTTTTTTTATTATTATATTAATATTATTATTATGTTATTATTATTACCATTATTATTGCTATTTTTATTATTGTTATTAAATTATTGTATTTATTTTATTTTAGCAGCACACACTGTACAAAATACAATACATACTTCTAACATTACGGTAACAGTTTGGTGAAGGTCCGTTTCTGTTCCAGCTTGGCTGTGCTCCTGTTCCACAAATGAAGATCCATTAAGACACGAGTCGACAAGTTTGTTGTGGTGTGGAAAAACCTGATTTTATCCTTTGAAGATCTGGATGAATTGGAATGTTGACTGCCAGCAAGGCTTCCTCACAAACTACTGAACAGGCACAAATTCCCACAGTTGCTTCTCAGAAGAGTGAAGGCTGTTATCTCCATTACGGACTTTCATATTAACAATCATAATCAGGTGTCCAAATACTTTTGGCCATCTAGTTCACGCTCAGTTGCCGGCCAGTAACAGCATTCTAATTAATCCCAAAACCTGTTCTATAGGGTTAAAATCAGAGCTGTGTCCAGGCTGGACTTGTTTTCATGGACCTAGCATTTGCACAGAGGTGCAGTCATTCAGAAACAAGAAAGGGCCTTCCCTAAACTGTTGGAACAAAGTTGGAAGCATATAACATAATTTATTAGAATAACTTAATAAGTAGGACGAGTGTCTAAATATTTCTGGCTGTATGAGGTAAGAAAGGGCGGAATGACAACTTGTTAGCATGTTGCCACACACACACACACACACACACACACACACACACACACACACACACACACACACACACACACACACACACACACACACACCCTGACAGTCAGTAATAATGTGATAAATACGCCGTCGCTCTGTCAGTAAGAAGACGGATGGCGTGAACATGGCTTGGTCTCGCCTCCCCGCGCAGCGTCTGATCAACCTGTCGTCCGACACACAATTTGGCTAATTTTACCCAATTTAGACGAGCTAACCGCGGCTAACGGGACAGAACTAATTGCCGTTTGGAGTTAAACTCGAGCATCTGCTGAGAGACACTTCACAGAGCACGTTTTCTGCTCGCTTCCTAATGCAGCTCGTCTCAGTTCGGGAGGAAAAAACGCGCCTCGTCAAAAAACAACGGAGGGCGGCGGATGCTAAAGCGACGGCGCTTCGTCTCTTCCTCTCCGTCGCTGTATGCTAATTTCTCCTCTCGACATCAGATATCATTATCTTTCTCTCACAAACCCAGAACCATCTGTGCGTCGGTATCGTTTTTCCTCCTCCAGCTCACACACACACACACACACACACAGCAGAAACATCAGATCACGCTGAATAGCTTAGATGTGGGTACGGTGACCTTTGACCTTTGTGAATGTTAGCCCTCTGAATGCAGTGTTTCCTTGTTCCCAATATTTCTAGGCTCCTGATTTCCCTGTGTGTTACGTTCTTACATCGTTGTGGAGAGTTCTGTAGGATTAACACTGAAGTCACATGATCACGATTCAACACCCCTACTGACTGCTGCTAAAATAAACGATCTGAATTCAAACTCAGGAGTGGCAAATTTGTGGTTCCCATCAAACCTCAGTCCAGCAGATTTGTGTTTCCCATCAAACCTCAGTCCAGCAGATTTGTGGTTCCCATCAAACCTCAGTCCAGCAGATTTGTGGTTCCCATCAAACCTCAGTCCAGCAGATTTGTGGTTCCCATCAAACTTCAGTCCAGCAGATTTGTGGTTCCCATCAAACCTCAGTCCAGCAGATTTGTGGTTCCCATCAAACCTCAGTCCAGCAAATTTGTGTTTCCCATCAAACCTCAGTCCAGCAAATTTGTGTTTCCCATCAAACCTCAGTCCAGCAAATTTGTGTTTCCCATCAAACCTCAGTCCAGCAGATTTGTGTTTCCCATCAAACTTCAGTCTAGCAGATTTGTGGTTCCCATCAAACCTCAGTCCAGCAGATTTGTGGTTCCCATCAAACCTCAGTCCAGCAGATTTGTGGTTCCCATGTCGGACTTCAGCAGGAGGTTTTTCAGATCTGGAGTAATTTAAACCCTCTGCGCTTTCGCAACTTGGCCGCAAAACCCGCCGGCTGTCAAGAACCCGAAGCCCGTCTGGATCGGGTTCAGGATAAGTTACGATCTGTGGCCAGCGGTTCTGAAGGAACGGCCAGAGCTGAGGTCATTCCAGCTGTGCTGTGTGTGTGTGACGCTGAACAGGTTTCGATTCGCTCGATCTGAAGCTGATATCTTTGTACTGGTCGCTTATTTTTCAAATCTGCGGCTGCTGGAACGAATTAATTCTATTTGATTAATTAAATCATTGCTTGATCTGCGCTTTGGAGTCAGCATGAGGTCAGACACACCTCCTGTACTGGGACTGATGGGTACAGCAGGGACGCTTCATCTGTAACGGGGAGGGACGCCAGAATAGGGAAAATTTAAAACTACAGCGTCCATTTATTTAAGGAACAATAAAACAAAAATATGATGTCCACAACTCACGATGGAGAACAGGGGACGAAAAAGGGATAGAGCAGTTTGGAGACCAAACATACTTTACTGGGACTGATGGGGACAGATTCCAAACAGACATAGAAACCAAACTTCTTTTACTGGGACTAATGGGAGAACAAACGTCCTTTACTGGGACTGATGGGGACGAATTCCAAAGACATAGAGACCAAATGTCCTTTACTGGGACTAATAGGAGACCAAAGCTCCTTTACTGGGACTGATGGGGACAGATTCCCAAAACATAGAGTCTAAACATCCTTTACTGGGACTGATGGGGACGAATTCCAAAGACATAGAGACCAAATGTCCTTTACTGGGACTAATAGGAGACCAAAGCTCCTTTACTGGGACTGATGGAAACAGATTCCAAAGACATAGAGACCAAACGTCCTTTACTGGGACTAATGGGGATGGACTACAACAGACATAAAGACCAAATGTCCTTTACTGGGACTGATGGAAACAGATTCCTAACCTCCCTTAATGGGACTAATGGGAACAGATTCAAAACCTCCTTTACTGGGACTAATGGGCATGGATTGCAGACAAACATAGAGACCAAATGTCCTTTACTGGGACTGATGGAAACAGATTCCTAACCTGCCTGGGGATGGATTACAAACAAACATAGAGACCAAACTCCCTTTACTGGGACTGATGGGGACAGATTCTAAACAGACATAGAGACCAAACCTTGTTTACTGGGAATAATGGGGACTAACAAGTACAGAGCCATTGCCTCCTTCAATGGGACTAACAGGTTTAGGGAAGGCCCTTTCCTGTGACTGTATGACTGCCCGTCTGATGTATATGAGGTCTATAAAAATGTAGTTAGACGAGCTTAACGTGAATAAACGTTAGCGGCCTGACAACTGGTGTTGGTTAAAGCCCCACCATGACCAAGCTGCCTCTGTTGGACCCCTGAGCAAGACCCCAAACTCACAATAGCTCAAAACTATACTCACGTTGGATAAAAAGCACACAAGAGCTTTGGTTTATTGACTTGGATGGTTAAGGTGGTGGACTAGTAATCAGAAGGTTGCTGGTTTAATATGGTTAAAAAATGACACCTCGGGGCTAAAGTTTAAAAAAGCGACGCTAATTATGCCAGCGGCCGCCTCTGACGTCCCGCCGTAATTCTGCTCGGCGGCCCGTGAACCGAGCGGGTCACCGGATCCGGGGTTCGCGTATCCGAGCGTCCCGGCTCGAGTTTAAATCCGTCATCTGGATCCACTCTGCCTCGTTACACCTCTCATTCCTCACGAGCGGAGGGAGCGGCCGCCGGAGAGAAAGAACAAGGCTAGGCCTCATTTAACGCCGAGCGCTCACGGGGCGAATTTACCCGCGAACGAGCTCTCGCACACACGCTGGCACCATCGACGCCGTACCCTACCGTACCGTACCATACCGCCGTTCATCATTCATCCTTCTCTGTGGCTTACAGCTCCTCAAACTAAGCTCCATTACCCATCATCCCTACAGTCAAACGTTTACCAACCGTCGTCAGGCTATGTTACGATTTCCTTTCATAAATAACGCGCTGTGCCACGCGGCGGTCTGTCATGGGGTTTAACTCTCGACAGTTCCGCCCGCCTGGGTGGTACGAACGCGCTAACATCTCCTCCTGTCTGGTGGATGAGGCGACGGTAGAGGAATACTAGAGTATAGCGTGTTCTTCCGCTGCTGACCGTTGGAAAGACCTTGATGGCATCACACGCTTCGAAAACGCCGGGTAGTCAGTACAATATACACAATATGGCCAAAAGTGTTTGGACCCCTTACCCTGAGCTTGTCGGACTGATCAAGGTCAAAGTGTACAGGTAACGTCCTTCCCTAAACTGTTAAATGAGGCGAGGGTAGAGGAATACTAGAGTATAGCGTGTTCTTCCACTGCTGACCACTGTAAAGACCTTGATGGCATCACACGCTTCGAAAACGCCGGCTACTCAGTACAATACACACAATATGGCCAAAAGTGTTTGGACGCCTGACCCTGAGCTTGTCGGACTGATCAAGGTCAAAGTGGGTCACCGGGAAACAAAGGCACACAGGCGACGCCCACCTAGAAGCAATTTAGAGCAGACAATGCACCTTTCGCATGCTTTTGGGAGGTGGCAGGAACAGGTAAGGTCCTTCCCTAAACTGTTGAATTGATTTTCAGAATGGGTGTCTGAAATACCTGAACTCAACAATTCAGAGGGGTGTCCAGATACCTCTGGCCACAGGGTGCATTTGATGTGTTACCCAGTGGACAGATGTGGCCGGTCAGCTAACACACACACACACACACACACACACACACACAGCAGTGTGTTACCGGATGGCAGGACACTAGATGACCGGCTGTGCCAAATAAAACATCTGCCAAATTGCGTCAGTGCCAAAAAATGACCCACCAGAGTAACACAGCACACACACACACACACCACACACACACCACACACACACACACACACACACACACGCACGCACGCACGCACACACACACACTGAGCTTTTTCCTTCATTATTTTTCTCAGTTTTGTGTTTTGCTGATGAGCTGCTGCCTCAAAAATTCATCAGTTCGACCTCTGGATTCCTTCCTAGTGATTACGATAGACTGGACACTATATGGTCAAAAGTATTTGGACACCTGAGCGTGGGTTTGTCGGATGTGTTGGACACTGGAGTTTCTTTAAAGCGAGATTTTCTTCATGTCTTTATAGAGCGAGATCACGTTAATGACTTTACTTCATTTCCTAGCTAAATGTGAACCAATATTAATAATCTCCATATGAAAAAGCTTTCTGCTCTCCATGATTATTAAATCTTATTTTCTCAATTTGAGAAATAAATTGAGCAAAAAATAAAATAAAATAAAATAAACCAATAAAGTTGAACAATGTCATGTCATGCTGTCTAAAAACAAAACAAAACAAAAAAACATTTTCTCTATTATATATAGTCTAAATAAAGTAAATAAGTAATAAAGAAATAAACTTATAAAAAAACTATTGGACGCTCGGGTGGTGAAGTGGTAAAAGATGCAAGAACACCCATACTGTCCAAACTAAATAAAATTATTATTTTTAATATAATAATAATACTAATAATAATAATAATAATAATAATAATAATAATATCTTAATTATTATTACTATTATTTGGTATTAAGATTATTTTTTATTTTAATCATTATTATTGTTATTAATAATTATTATTTTGATTTTAATTTAAATATAATTTTAATATTATTATTATTATTATTATTATTATTATTATTATTATTATTAACCATAATATTATTACTTTTATTTTCCTCATTAATAATTTTAATATTCTAGTTATTCTAATTATTAGCTGTAATATTATTTTTTTATTTGTAATTTAATTTAATTATTGTTATTATTTAGTATTATATTATTTAAATTATTACTATTATTATTATTAAAAATATATAGTATTATTATTCCTTTTATTATTAATATTATTATTATTACTTTCTGAATTATTAATTTTATTATTCTAATTACTATTATTATTTACTAATAAAATTATTTTAACTATTATTATCATAATTATTATTAACTTAAATATTAATTGTATTTATTGTATTTATTTTTAATGTACTTATTATTGTTGTTTTATTTGTAGAAATTAATTTATATTTATTATTAATATTTAGTATAATGTTGATGCATGCTCAATAATCCAGGTACACAAATCCACAAAGTTGAATCAGTTCATCTGGACACAAGTTTGTTGTAAACTTGTGTCCAGATGAACTGATTCAACTTTGTGGATTTAGTATAATATTATTATTCTTATTATAAATTATTATTATTATTATTATTATTATTATTATTATTATTACCATTTTATTATTATTATCGTTTTATTATTATTATTATTATTATTAATTTTTATCATTATCATTTTATTATTATTATCGTTTTATTATTATTATTATTATTATTATTATTATTATTATTTCTGTTAAACACAGTCATAGCTTTTACGACGGCTGGTCAGATTCACCATCACTGTGAGGTCACAGCTAAACGAGAACCATTATTAATAATCTCCATATGAAAAAGCTTTCTGTTCTCCACGTTTATTAAATCTCAGTTTTTTTTTGTCTCGGCTCGTCCGGACGGCGCTGAATATGGAGGATGTCGCCCTGAATTAAAAAGGGCAGCGTGGGTGAGAAATGTCAGAGCTTAATCCTCTTTAATAAGCTCATATGATGATTTCATCTCTGATTATGCTTTCATTCGGTCCTCATAAGGACGTGATAATCCGGTCGCTCCTCTGAGACCGGCGGGGTGTGATGATGATCCTCCTCAGAAAATCTGGACCTTGTCCTCTGTGCCTCGGACGTTAACGTGAGATTGAACGGATGAACTTTAACGAGGCGGAGCGGAGACGAACGATCGGCTCTGGAGGAAGTTCAGACCGAAAGTATTTGGACGCCTCACTGTGAGCTTGTGCAAAGTTGGAAGCATAGTACCTCCTTCAACCGCTTCTTTTTACCAGACAGTAGGAACATCACACAAAAAGTTCTTTTCCCAGTTGTCATTTCCAATTCCCAATTGTAACTTCCTTTGCCACTGCACACCCCCTCCCTGTCCAAAGAAGGCTGCTCACGCTATGCTCTAATTATTCCTCCACCTCGAGTGCCACTATCTCCAGACTGACACAAACAAACACTCTGTACCACGCTCAACCAAACTGGTGGCACCAAACCTTCAAGGTTTATAATCCGTCTGTCTGTTTGTCTGTCTCTGTCTGTCTGTCTTTCTATCTGTCTGTCTGACTATATGTCTATCTTTCTATCTATTTGTCTGTCTGACTGTCTATCTATCTATCTATCTATCTGTCTGTCTGTCTGTCTGTCTGTCTGTCTGTATATCTGTCTGTCTGTCTATCCCTGTCTGTCTACCTACCTGCCTGCCTGCCTGCCTCTCTCTCTCTCTCTCTCTCTCTCTCTCTCTCTCTCTCTCTCTCTCTCTCTCTATCTATCTATCTATCTATCTATCTATCTATCTATCTATCTGCCTGCCTGCCTGCCTGCCTGTCTGTCTATCTATCGCGACTAAGAACGTTTTACCGTCTGAAATCAGGTCACATGTTTGATGTGTTACCGTTTATTAAAACACACTGTGGCATCACCGGGGCTCAGATTCACCAAATGGATTTCGGTGCCACCTGAGAGCCCCTCGCCCTAATTATTGTGGCATCCAGACTGAATGTGATGCTGGATTAAACCCCCCCATGCCATGGAACAATACACTTGCAAATCCTGAACTGCAACACATTTTGATTAGTATCTCTCTCTCTCTCTCTCTCTCTCTCTCTCTCACACACACACACACACACACACACACACAGGGCTGGAGATAACACAATCTGTGCTTGTTGTTACACGGTGTGATAGAAACTACGAGTGAGGCAAATATAAAAGATAGATACCAGTTTAAAGAAAGAATAAGCAATGCCAATTAGCCAAGCTGTGTTTAAGTGTTTAATTGTTTAAGTGTGTGTGTGTGTATGTCATGCATTGCTGAGGAAAAATAAAAATAAATACAGACATTTCTAAATAACCTAAGCAAATTAAATAGGGTTTTAATAAAAAACTGGAGAGCTGGAGTAATGTGTGTGTGTGTGTGTGTGAACATGCTTTTAATGAAGAAAAATAATCTGAGCAGCTTCCTGATGCAGAGAGAAAAACCAACGCTGGCGACGACACAAAACACTCGAAATCCCCACGAGAGCCAATCAGCAAATCAGTATCAATTAAGCTGGAGGAGCCGACAAAAACGTACACGGGGCTTTGTTTCAGCTAATGAAGTCTGCTGAGTACACACACACACACACACACACACACAGTATTTAAGCCTGACATGGCATCCAGTCAGAATGACAAAAACAACAAAAATACCAGAAGTAAAAAAATTAAAAATAGCTGCAACCATGCAGCAAATATAAAGAAAAATATAAGAAAAGGAACTGATTATGAAAAAGAAAGAAAAGAAGCCATTAAAAAAAAGAAATGGTAAAAATAAAACATGGCAAAAATAATTTTAAGTTAAAAAGAAAATGTAATAAATAAAATTATTTTATAAAAAAATATAAAAAAACAACAAAAAAAACATTAAAAATAAAACAAAAAAGTTTTACAATGTTGTGTCATGCTGCCCATGTAAAGAAAAAATAAATACAATTATTTGAATAAAAAGAAAATTTTTTCTTATTAAATATAGTTTTGATAAAATAATAAAGTATAAAATTTGTAAAATAATAACAATAATTATTATGACTATATTATTATTTTATTTTCATTATTATTATTATTATTATTATTATTATCATTGTCTTATTATAATTATTAATAATTATTAATAGATATTATTTATTTTATTTTATTTTAATTGTTAATTCTATTATTATTATTATTATTATTAATAATAAAAAATGGAAAAATAAAAAAATTTAAATAATAAAAAATGGAAAATGATGAAACTATGAAAATAAAAATACTAATATAGTAATTTCTTATTATTATTATTATTACTGTTATTATTTAATTTTCATCGCTATAATATTATAATAATAGTAATTATTATTATTTGTCTTATTATAATTATTAATAATCACGAAATTAATAATATTTCATTTTATTTTTATTGTTAAATGTATATTTATTAATAATTATTAATGTAATTTGTATTTTTATTATAATTATAACTTTCATTAATATTATCACTATTAATATTATTTTTATTTTCATCATCATTATTATTTGTCATATTATAATTCTTAGTTAACATTATTGTTTTTTTATTGAAATTGTTAATTGTATTATTATTATTATTTGTCTTATTATAATTATTAATTAATATTAATGTTATTTTTATTTTATTTATTCATGTAATTATTATAATAATTATTATTATTTTATTATTATTATTAATTATTATTATTGTATTATTAGTTTATTATTATTATTATTATTATTATTATTATTTCATTACTATTATTATTATCATTATTATTTTATTATTATTATTTTATTACTATTATTAATTATTATTTTTAATATTATTATTGTTATTATTGTTGTTACTATTATTATTATTATTTTAAATAATAATACTATTATTATTATTATTATTATTATTATTATTATTATTATTATTATTATAATAACACTGACGTCAGGTACAGTTGAATACAGCTGTAGTTTTTAGTATTAATAATAATAATAATTATTATTTTTATTATTATTATTATAGCACTGACGTCAGGTACAGTTCAATACAGCTGTAGTTTTTATTATTATTATTATTATTATTATTAATAATATTATTAATATTATTATTGTAATTATTATTGTTACTATTATTATTATTATCATTATTATTTTATTATTATTATTTTATTACTATTATTAATTATTATTATTATTAATATTATTATTGTTATTATTATTGTTACTATTATTATTATTATTATTATTATTTTTTTAAATAATAATACTACTATTATTATTATTATTAATATTATTATTATTATTATTATTTTTATTATTTTTAATAATAATAATATTATTATTTTTTTTTTTTAAATTATTATTATAACACTGACGTCAGGTACAGTTGAATACAGCTGTAGTATGTTTATAAGCCCAGATCAGATTCACCAGCACTGCGGCTCTAACGGGTTCCAGTGGAGTTAAAAGGATTCACGGCTGATGAAACATCGATTCCTAGATCAGGCAGGAATCTTGTTCAGGATCCAGTCTGATAAACACACCAGTAAGAGCAGAGCTTCTGATAACAGATCTGATAACAGAGCAGGAGCAGGAACAGCCGCGCTGATGGACGCGGCATCATGAGGAGGAACACGAGGAGCTGGAGAAGTTCCAGGAACTAAAAAAAGAATAGGCAGGAATGTTTGAGGAGGAACTAACATGGTGCTGTTGGTGATAGGAACCTCCAATCACAGGAACGACCGACACGCTGAACCACGCCCGTTAGTGTGAGACAGGATTATCAGCAGAATAGGGGCCGGAGTCGAGGGGCCACAAACGAAAAACTACACTACAGAGCCAAAAGTATCTGGACACGCCGAGTAACTATTGACTGCAGGTGTTTCATCCACACGCACTGCACATGCTTTTATAGTCACACGCTTCTAACCCTGCACCAACAGTTTGGGGAAGGCCCCTCCCTGTTCCAGCATGAAAGTGGGGCCCATAAAAACAAGGTTTGGTCAGTTTGGTCCGTAGGAACTCTGATAGTTGAATAGTTTAGGCCACTTGGTTTAGGTAGTGGACTAGTTTAAGCCACTTGGTTAAGGTAGTGGACTAGTTCAAGCCACTTGGTCAAGGTAGTGGACTGGTTCAAACCACATGCTTAAGGTACTAGACTGGTTCAAGCCATTTGGTTAAGGCTATTAACTGGTTCAAGCCACTTCATTAAGGTAGTAGACTGGTTCAAGCCCAACGATTAAGGTAGTGGACTGGTTCAAGCCACTTGGTTAAGGTACTATACTGGTTCAAGCCTCTTGCTTAATGAAGTAGATTAGTTCAAGCCACTTGTTTAAGGTAGTGGACTGGTCAAAGCCCCATGGTTAAGGTAGTGGACCGGGTCAAGTCACTTGATTAAGGTAGTAGACTGGTTTAAGCCTCTTAATTAGGGTACTAGACTGGTTCAAGCCTCTTGATTAAGGTACTAGACTGGTTCAAGCCTCTTGCTTAAGGTTCTATACTGGTTCAAGCCTAATAATTAAAACAGTGGACTGGTTCATGCCTCTTGATAAAGGTATTGGACTGGTTCAAGCCACTTGCTTAAGGTACTAGACTGGTTCAAGCTCCATGATTAAGGTAGTTGACAAGTTCAAGCCCCTTGGCTAAGGTACTAGACAAGGTTCAAGCCAATAATCCGGTGTCCAAATACTTCTGGCCAGAAGCAATAAGGCGCTAAATTTACAAAGCTGATCTAATATTGTTTAATAATATAATCAGATATTAATTAATTAGTTTAATTAGAGCCATTATATCTCTGGAACCGAGTCACGATTGGCCAAGTCGGTGGATTCAAGGTTCTTTTGGTTCCGTTCATAATTAATCACGAGCTTCATTACAGAGCACAAACAGAATAAAGAATCATTAATCTGCTTTTAATGTTTCCATTACATTAAAAAACAGCTCTGCTCCTATTTTTACTCCCAATCTAGTCATATCCAGTTCCCTGATTTGTATTCCTGCCGCCACACGTGTGCAGTACCGACCGCTTTGTTCCCACTGCACCAGATGGGTGTAGATGGAGATACGTATCGCGCACGGAGAGTCACGCACTGATCCTCATTATCCCCCGTCTCTGTGCAGTGCCATCGATCAGCCAGCAGAGGTCGTAATCGCAGCAGCTATGGTACCCCCACCCTCGGACGAGCCAATCATTGTTGCACCACCCAAGCGCAGATGCTTTCTAGTGTGTCTTTTAACAGAATGTCTGTGACTGACTGTCAGTGGGTAGCACTGTTGCCTCACAGCAAGAAGGTCCTGGGTTTGATTCCCAGGTGGAGCAATCTGGGTTCTTTCTGTGTGGAGTTTGTATGTTCTGCCTTGTGCCCATTGAGAGCTCATTGAGGGCACAGGACACACCCACACCCACACAAACCAGAACTCCAGGAGGAGACACACACAGACTCGGGGAGAACATGCAAACCACACAGAAAGGACCCAGATTGCTCCCACCTGGGAATCGAACCCAGGACCTTCTTGCTGGGAGGCGACAGTGCTACCCACCGAGCCACCGTGCTTTGTTAAAATTGATACGTGGGGGGGCACAGTGGCTCGGTGGGTAGCACTCTCGCCTCACAGCAAGAAGGTCCTGGGTTCGATTCCCAGGCGTGGCAATCTGGGTCCTTTCTGTTTGAAGTTTGCATGTTCTCCCTGTGTCTGTGTGGGTTTCCTCTGGGAGCTACTAAAAGTCCTGTGTGTGTATTAGTGTGTGTGATGGACCTGTCCAGAATGTTTTCTGCCTTTAGCCCACTGAATCACACCCACTGCAACCCTGACCAGGATAAAGCGGTGGTAAATCAGACCTTAACCAGTGAATGAATGAGTAAATGACTAGCATTGCCACTTTAAGCCATCGGTCAACATTTAATCACGTAAAATGGTGAAATACTGCTGCACTGATCCAGGGTTCGAATCTCCAGTGGTGCTATCAACCCGTCAGGCATCTATATACAAACTTGATTGGCTGTGTGATCTGGGGGAGGGAGGGGGGGGTGGCTGAGGCCTACAATAGATAGTGTCCTGTCCGGGACCACAACTGAACATTTACAGACCCTCATAAAGTACACACAATCTCTGCAATGATGATTACAGTATCGTGAGACTTCATGGCTGAGCTGTTGTTGCTCCTAGATGATTCCACATAACGTTAATAGCAGTTAAACTAGACAGCTCGGGCTGCCAGTGCCGTGTTGTAGTGTGACGTGGGTATAATGGGCGTGGACGGGCATGGCAGACGTCTTTATTCAAAGCGACTTACAGTACTGTGACAGTATACAGTCTGAGCAATTGAAGGTTAAGGGCCTTGCTCAAGGGCCCAACAGTGGCATCCTGGCAGTGGTGGGGCTTAAACCAGCGACCTTCTGATAACTAGTCCAGTACCTTAACCACTAGGCTATGGAAACTGCAACGATCTCATTGAGCTGGTGAGTTTGGAAATATGTATACATGCTTGGGTGGTGGCGTGCAGCAATGTGTGTGTGTGTGTGTGTGTGTGTGTGTGTGTGTGTGCAGTAGTAATAACTCCCAGTGGGACGGTGTCTCAGTGTGTCTTGTTGTGGGGACAGCATGACAGGAGGGAGAAAAAAAAAGGGTGAAGGCTGTCCGCTGTCCTCTTCTGCACTGGACAGTAATTGGCCAAGCGTATCCACACACACACACACACACACACACACACACATGCACAGCAGCCACATCGTATCAGGATCTCTACAGTGACCATTGAGCTACTTTGGCCCATGCAGGAGACCACCAGACATGAACTGTGTTTATGTTTATGAGACACACACACACCGTAAACACACACACACACACACACTTACAGTGTGTTAACGACAGTGATGCTGATAGGGGCCGATCAGCAGCGACAGAATGGTATGATGTGGAGCAGGGGTGTCAAACTCATTTTCACCCAGGGCCACATCAGCATTATTGTGGCCCTCAAAGGGCCGATTGTAACGTATCCTGCTGTGATTGCAGTCTGTTGTTTTTCTTGGAGGCTGAATTCTGCATTTATATTGTCTTACTTTACCACAGACACGGCCTCATAACACAGACGCACCGGTTTCTCTTCCCGAAGCACAAACTTGTTTTCATTTTCATTCAATTTCCTCCTTCTGCTTAATTTTCTTACTTATCTTCTTGTACATTTTGGGATTATGTGTAAATATTTCTTAACATCATCTACTGGCGGGATGTGTCAATTTGCAGGTCACAAAATCAGCCTGCATTTTGAGAGATGCAGTTAATGTAGGATTTTACAGTGTATTTTAAGACAATTGTTCTGCCCTCACTAATAGTTTATCCCCCTTGCTCAGCTAGACAGACAGACAGACAGACAGACAGACAGCTCTCTTCAGAATACAGTCGGTTTATTTGCTTCCCAGCTGTGTGATACACTGTGTGCACCAGAATGAAGTAAAAATACAAACAATAAAAACAATAAAGAACTTAATACAGTACAAGCACACAGCTGTAGTCAAGTGTTACATCTGGTACAATATGAGATTTACCCAAACGTAAAATAACGCTAACGGGTTAGCATTTTGTGTAAAGATACTAATTGCTATAGTAACGGTAACAATTGTATTTAATTACGGTAAATTTGTAACTAAAACGCTGTGATATACTCACTAAACATTTACAAACAACTGAGAATATAAACGCCACGACTTACAGACGATGCTTTGGTAATATATTACAAGATAATTATTTATATTTATTATTATCGTTTACATTACTACCCGCGTTCTTTTGCCGTAAAAATCACATGGCTACTCAGCGAAGGTCAAAGTTAGTTGCCATGAATACGATGTCACCGGTTGCCGTTTAAAGGCGCAGGACTCCCATTAAATTATAAGCGCGTCTCTGTAACGACTCGAACCATCACAACAATCGTACAGTCGTTTAAGCTCTCGCCGGATCTGGCCCGCGGGCCGTGAGTTTGACACCCCTGATGTGGAGGGAAATAATTAACATTACATTTTAAACTTTGCATCACGGTCCTTCAGAACAATGAGGGAAGGAATCTGACGACGTGTGATAGCTTCAAAAGTATCTGGACACCCAATACCCATTTTTTTGAGCTCGTAGCCACTGATGCGCCGCTGCTTTCACATCATCATCACCACATGAAAATCTTCTTCCCCTTAAAGCTTCTCTGAGCGTCCAAAAAGGTGGAAATCAGACGGAGTGTCTCACAGACACGAGCGATTACGGCTCCTACTACTACACCCTCACCGCTTATAACCAATATATAAAGGCGTGGACACTTTTTGAATATCCCTCGTATTATAATTATATTAAGTCCCTACCTAATTCACAGTCCTGTGTAATATACAATTTCTTGTGAAGTTCAAACTAAACGTTTTTCATCTGTGCAGCGTTTACGTATCTCACTTTAATGGTTAATCTGCACTATGAGGCGTCCTAGCAATCCTACGGCAATTCAGTTAGCAATCGCTTAGACAAAATGTCCAAGATGTCGAAGTGTAAAGCAGCTAATATATATATATACAACTGAGAAACTAGAACTAACTACTAAAACTACACTAAACTAAATTACTAAAACTAGTTACTGTACAATATGAAAAGAATAAATAACAAGAGTGCAATTGGGGCGGCTTGGTAGGTAACACTGTCGCCTCACAGCAAGAAGGTCCTGGGTTCGATTCCCAGGTTGGTTCGGTCTGGGTCTTTTCTGTATGGAGTTTGCATGTTCTCCCTGTGTCTGTGTGGGTTTCCTCCGGGAGCTCCGGTTTCCTCCCACAGTCCAAAAACATGCAGTCAGGTTCATTGGAGACACTGAATTACCCTATAGGTGAATGTGTGTATGAGTGTGTGTGTGTGTGTGTGTGTGTCTGCCCTGATATGGACTGACGCCCCGTCCAGGGTGTTACTGTGTGCCTTGCGCCCATTGAGAAGCTGGGATAGGTTCCAGCACCCCCCAATGGGCGCAAGGCACACAGTAAAACCCTGGACGGGGCGCCAGTCCATAGCAGGGCAGACACACACACACACACACACACACACACACACACACACACACACTCATACACACATTTACCTATAGGGCAATTCAGTGTCTCCAATTAACCTGACTGCATGTTTTTGGACTGTGGGAGGAAACCGGAGCTCCCGGAGGAAACCCACGCAGACACGGGGAGAACATGCAAACTCCACACAGAAAGGAGCCGGATCGCTCCACCTGGGGATCGAACCCAGGAGCTTCTCGCTGTGAGATAACAGTGCTACCCTTCGTGCTGCCCTGAAGCCCATATTTGTTAACAAAAAATGAGTTTTGAGCCCATAATGGACCATAATGAATTTGGGGGTGGTCTGTCCATCCCGAATGTCAAAAACAGAAGCTGGGAGGAAAACCTGAGCAGGGACGAACAAAAAGAAAAGCCAGGCGCAGTCAGACAATGAGAGAAATGACTGGTGGTGTGTGTGTGTGTGTGTGTGTGTGTGTGTGGTGGGGGGGGGGTGAATTTAATATATTTGGCCTCGTCGGAGGTGTAATGTGATTGCTCGGCTGCCGTGGGTGGCAGATTTCATAAGGGAGACGGGTAGGGGCGTTAGGGCACGAGGCTCTATCTGCATGCCATGACAGGCCGGAATGAAGGAGGCAGCAACACGACACCCCGTAATAGATTTATCACATTACCCAGAATTCCCTGCTCCGGTCCGCCGGGGCCTGACACGGCCTAATCACGGGCGGAGAGAGTTTCACTCCGGGGCTAATCTGTCGCACCTGGGTTCAACATGTAGATCCTGGCGAAGTGGAACACTCCTGAATTCAGTGTTCCCTAATGATGAGGATTCTAATAACACGTGGAGCTCATGAGGCAGATTATTCAGACGCACTACTTATACAGAGATACACCGATTACGTCACCACAGTTTTAGCTTACTAAGCTAACACACAACCCGCTAGCACGCCAGCTAACGTCTCCCTCCGTCTACCGAAAACGGTTAAACTGTCCCAGACGAGCCTGAATTTACAAATAAACGACACTCGTGCACCTTTATACAGATTACACATCAATGAGAACATCGGCTGAGGCCCACAATGGATAGCGTCCTGTCCGGGGCGTGTCAGTACATTGCGCTACCACAAGGCATTTAGCGGACGCTTTTATCCAAAGTGACTTACAGCACTGTGACTGTATACATTGTCCAAGCAATTGAAGGTTAGGGGCCTTGCTCAAGGGCCCAACAGTGGCAACCTGGTAGATTTGGGGCTTGTACCAGTGAACGTCCGATCACTAGTCCTGTACCTTAACCGCTGAGCTACCACCGACCAGGATAACGCAGTGGTAAAACATTAAAGTAAATAAATAAATAAATAAATAAATAAATAAATAAATAAATAAATAAATAAATAAATGGATAAATAAATAAGTAAATAAATAAATGAATAAATAAATAAATAAGTAAATAAATAAATGAATAAATAAATAAATAAGTAAATGAATAAGTGAATAAATAAGTAAATAAATAAATAATTAAATAAATAAATAGATAAAAAATAAATAAATAAATAAATAAGTAAATAAATAAATAAGTGAATAAATAAATAAATAAATAAGTGAATAAATAAATAAGTAAATAAATAAATAAATAAGTAAATAAATAAATAAGTAAATAAATAAATAGATAAATAAATAAGTAAATAAATAAATAAATAAATAAATAAGTAAATAAATAAATAAATAAGTAAAAAAATAAATAGATAAATAAATAAGTAAATAAATAAATAAATAAATAAGTAAATAAATAAATAAGTAAATAATTAAATAAGTAAATAAATGAATAAATGAATCCAGCACAGTCGCTTGTCGCTTTCATCTCAGCCCGAAAATCTTCGGACTTTGTGGGGCGGCAAACGAGCTCCTCCAGAGACGGACCAGTTTGTTGCCATGGAAACCAGAGGGTGTGGGTGGGATAAAGGGTTTGATTGTTTCTCATGTGCATTCTTCCAGTATAGCGTGTGTGTGTGTGTGTGTGTGTGGATTCAGATGATGATGATGATGAAGGGCTTTTCAACACAGAGCTGGAGGAGTCACTCTACTAAATGTGAACAGCAATTGTGACTGTAGGGTCGTCGTCTCCGTACAGTGTGTGTGTGCGCGTGTGTGTGTGTGCGTGTGTGTGTGTGTGTGGTAGTTCAGATTTTGCTCAAAGCCTTTTTCCGACTCTGTACAACTCCAGTAATTACACACACTGGTGTGAAAGCCGCTCACGCTGCTGAGAAGCTGCTGGAATCGAAACGTCCACACACACTTCACCACACACACTTCACCACACACACTCAGAAAGTTTCTCAAAGTTCCATCACTGACAAATAATACACACACCGCTTTTCATTTTCTAAAACAGCTTTTAAATAAAGAAAATAAATGATGGTTGCTGGTCTAAGCTGCCAAATTCTGAACTGGGCGGCGGTTTCTTACTTGATGTTACGTAAAAAGAAACACTCAGAGATAAAGGATACGACTGTCCAGCGCCAAAAACACCAAACGGGTGCCAACAACAACCAAAACAAGTTCAAGAGGCTGGTTTAGTCTGTTTTTACTGACCATTGATCAGCAATTGTTGTGTTTTTATACTGGTTTTGTTGGTTTTTGCTGGTCAGCCTGTTTTTTTTAGATTTGTTAAGTGTCTATGCTGGTTTTATCTGTTTTTGCTGGCCACCGATCAGCAGTTGTTGTGTTTTTTGTTTTTATACTTTAAGCTTCTTTTTGGTGTTTTATGCTGTTTTTTATTTTATTATTATTATTATTATTTTGCTGGCCACTTACAAGCATTTTTGTATTTATTTTTTATAGATTTGTTAAGTATATATGCTTATTTGATCTGTTTTTATTCATCACTGAGCAGCATTTGTTGTGTTTTCATGCTGTTTTTGTTTATATATATATATATTCTTTATTCATTTTCTCCCTTTTTTTAGCGCGTCCAACTGCCCGTTTGCGTCACGCTTCCTCTCCACCGAGGCCGATCCCCGCTCTGATTGAGGAGAACGAAGCTAACCCACGCCGCCTCCGACACGTGGGCAGCAGCCGTATGCATCTTATCACCTACACTTTGATGAGTGCAGTGCAGATCAGCACTGTGTACGGAGAGACACACCCTGACAGCACTCTTTTCCCGTCTCTGTGCAGGCGCCATCAATCAGCCAGCAGAGGTCGTAATTGCACCAGTCATGAGAGAGACCCCATCCGGCTTAGTCCCGCCCCTATCTGAACAACAGGCCAATCGTTGTTCATGTGGCCGCTCAGCCTTAGCCGGCAGGCAGAGCCGAGATTCGATACAATATATTCGAGATCCAGCTCTGGTTCCAGTGTTTGTTTTTACCGCTGCGCCACCTGAGCGGCATTTTTATACTTTATACAACCACCATTTCTTGTGTTTTTTATACTTTTAGTCTGTATATACAGTGTATCACAAAAGTGAGTACACCCCTCACATTTCTGCAGATATTTAAGTATATCTTTTCATGGGACAACACTGACAAAATGACACTTTGACACAATGAAAAGTAGTCTGTGTGCAGCTTATATAACAGTGTAAATTTATTCTTTCCTCAAAATAACTCAATATACAGCCATTAATGTCTAAACCACCGGCAACAAAAGTGAGTACACCCCTTAGTGAAAGTTCCTGAAGTGTCAATATTTTGTGTGGCCACCATTATTTCCCAGAACTGCCTTAACTCTCCTGGGCATGGAGTTTACCAGAGCTTCACAGGTTGCCACTGGAATGCTTTTCCACTCCTCCATGACGACATCACGGAGCTGGCGGATATTCGAGACTTTGCGCTCCTCCACCTTCCGCTTGAGGATGCCCCAAAGATGTTCTATTGGGTTTAGGTCTGGAGACATGCTTGGCCAGTCCATCACCTTTACCCTCAGCCTCTTCAATAAAGCAGTGGTTGTCTTAGAGGTGTGTTTGGGGTCATTATCATGCTGGAACACTGCCCTGCGACCCAGTTTCCGGAGGGAGGGGATCATGCTCTGCTTCAGTATTTCACAGTACATATTGTTCATGTGTCCCTCAATGAAATGTAACTCCCCAACACCTGCTGCACTCATGCAGCCCCAGACCATGGCATTCCCACCACCATGCTTGACTGTAGGCATGACACACTTATCTTTGTACTCCTCACCTGATTGCCGCCACACATGCTTGAGACCATCTGAACCAAACAAATTAATCTTGGTCTCATCAGACCATAGGACATGGTTCCAGTAATCCATGTCCTTTGTTGACATGTCTTCAGCAAACTGTTTGCGGGCTTTCTTGTGTAGAGACTTCAGAAGAGGCTTCCTTCTGGGGTGACAGCCATGCAGACCAATTTGATGTAGTGTGCGGCGTATGGTCTGAGCACTGACAGGCTGACCCCCCACCTTTTCAATCTCTGCAGCAATGCTGACAGCACTCCTGCGCCTATCTTTCAAAGACAACAGTTGGATGTGACGCTGAGCACGTGCACTCAGCTTCTTTGGACGACCAACGCGAGTCTGTTCTGAGTGGACCCTGCTCTTTTAAAACGCTGGATGATTTTGGCCACTGTGCTGCAGCTCAGTTTCAGGGTGTTGGCAATCTTCTTGTAGCCTTGGCCATCTTCATGTAGCACAACAATTCGTCTTTTAAGATCCTCAGAGAGTTCTTTGCCATGAGGTGCCATGTTGGAACTTTCAGTGACCAGTATGAGAGAGTGTGAGAGCTGTACTACTAAATTGAACACACCTGCTCCCTATGCACACCTGAGACCTAGTAAGACTAACAAATCACATGACATTTTGGAGGGAAAATGACAAGCAGTGCTCAATTTGGACATTTAGGGGTGTAGTCTCTTAGGGGTGTACTCACTTTTGTTGCCGGTGGTTTAGACATTAATGGCTGTATATTGAGTTATTTTGAGGGAAGAATAAATTTACACTGTTATATAAGCTGCACACAGACTACTTTTCATTGTGTCAAAGTGTCATTTTGTCAGTGTTGTCCCATGAAAAGATATACTTAAATATCTGCAGAAATGTGAGGGGTGTACTCACTTTTGTGATACACTGTATATATATATACAGTGTATCACAAAAGTGAGTACACCCCTCACATTTCTGCAAATATTTTATTATATCTTTTCATGGGACAACACTATAGACATGAAACTTGGATATAAGTTAGAGTAGTCAGTGTACAACTTGTATAGCAGTGTAGATTTACTGTCTTCTGAAAATAACTCAACACACAGCCATTAATGTCTAAATAGCTGCAACATAAGTGAGTACACCCCACAGTGAACATGTCCAAATTGTGCCCAAAGTGTCAATATTTTGTGTGACCACCATTATTATCCAGCACTGCCTTAACCCTCCTGGGCATGGAATTCACCAGAGCTGCACAGGTTGCTACTGGAATCCTCTTCCACTCCTCCATGATGACATCACGGAGCTGGTGGATGTTGGACACCTTGAACTCCTCCACCTTCCACTTGAGGATGCGCCACAGGTGCTCAATTGGGTTTAGTCCATCACCTTTACCTTCAGCTTCCTCAGCAAGGCAGTTGTCATCTTGGAGGTTGTGTTTGGGGTCGTTATCCTGTTGGAAAACTGCCATGAGGCCCAGTTTTCGAAGGGAGGGGATCATGCTCTGTTTCAGAATGTCACAGTACATGTTGGAATTCATGTTTCCCTCAATGAACTGCAGCTCCCCAGTGCCAGCAACACTCATGCAGCCCAAGACCATGATGCTACCACCACCATGCTTGACTGTAGGCAAGAAACAGTTGTCTTGGTACTTCTCACCAGGGCGCCGCCACACATGCTGGACACCATCTGAGCCAAACAAGTTTATCTTAGTCTCGTCAGACCACAGGGCATTCCAGTAATCCATGTTCTTGGACTGCTTGTCTTCAGCAAACTGTTTGCGGGCTTTCTTGTGCGTCAGCTTCCTTCTGGGATGACGACCATGCAGACCGAGTTGATGCAGTGTGCGGCGTATGGTCTGAGCACTGACAGGCTGACCTCCCACGTCTTCAACCTCTGCAGCAATGCTGGCAGCACTTATGTGTCTATTTTTTAAAGCCAACCTCTGGATATGACGCCGAACACGTGGACTCAACTTCTTTGGTCGACCCTGGCGAAGCCTGTTCCGAGTGGAACCTGTCCTGGAAAACCGCTGTATGACCTTGGCCACCATGCTGTAGCTCAGTTTCAGGGTGTTAGCAATCTTCTTATAGCCCAGGCCATCTTTGTGGAGAGCAACAATTCTATTTCTCACATCCTCAGAGAGTTCTTTGCCATGAGGTGCCATGTTGAATATCCAGTGGCCAGTATGAGAGAATTGTACCCAAAACACCAAATTTAACAGCCCTGCTCCCCATTTACACCTGGGACCTTGACACACGACACCAGGGAGGGACAACGACACATTTGGGCACAATTTGGACATGTTCACTGTGGGGTGTACTCACTTATGTTGCAGCTATTTAGACATTAATGGCTGTGTGTTGAGTTATTTTCAGAAGACAGTAAATCTACACTGCTATACAAGCTGTACACTGACTACTCTAAGTTATATCCAAGTTTCATGTCTATAGTGTTGTCCCATGAAAAGATATAATGAAATATTTGCAGAAATGTGAGGGGTGTACTCACTTTTGTGATACACTGTATATATGCTAAGTGTCTATGCTGGTTTTGTTGTTTTTTAATGGCCACTGACCAGCATTGTTGGTGTTATCATGCTAGTTTTGTTGGGTGTTTTTTCTTCTTTTTATTGCTGGTCACTTTTTTTTTTTTAACTTTTCAGCCTGTTTTATGCTGCTGTTTTATTTTTTTATTATTTTTGCTGGTCACTTACAAGCATTTTTACTTTTCTATATACTTTTCAGACTGTTTTTTTTTTTTTTAGATTTGTCTATGTTTTGTGCCTGTTTGTTGTGTTTTCCTGCTGGTTTTACTGGTGTCTATGCTAGTTTTATTGACTTTTTCTTGGCCACTGACCAGAATTAGTTGTGTGTTTATACTTTTCAGCCTGATTGTTTTATATGTGCTGAGTGTCTGTGCTAGTTTTGCCTGTTTTCACTGGCCACTGACCAGCACTTGTTGTGTTTTCATGCTGATTTTATACTTTTTGCCTGTTTTTGGTTTGCTAAGTGTATATTCGTTGGACACCAACCAGCATTTCCTGTGTTTTTATACTTGTTAGTCAGTTTTTTTTGGTTTTTATCGAGTCTGTACTGGTTTTATCTGGTTTTACTGGCCACTGATCACTGTTCTTGGATTGTATAATGTCTGTACAGGTTTTGTTGGGTTTTTACTGACCACTGATCACCATTTCTTCTGTTTTTATACTTGTTAGCCAGTTTTCAAGTGTTTGTACTGGTTTTTATTGATTTCTACTGTCCACTGATCAGCACTTGTCGTGTTTTTATGCTGGTTTTACTGGTTTTGCAGACCAACATCCAGCATTTATACTGTTTTTTGACAATTTTGTTGGTTTTTGATGGTCACTGATCAGTATTATCACCGGTTTTATACATATTTAATGTTGGTTTTGCAGGATGTGCTGATCACTGACCGGCATTTGTTGTGTTTTTAATACAGAATCTGCACACTGACCAGATCAGACCAGCAAAAGGTCAGTAAATATAAAAACAAAACAGCTTCATCCAGCAACCCTGTAATTCTGATCTGTGCTGTTTTCTCATTACAGCTGAACATGCCATGTGTTCAACACACACACACACACACACACACACACACACGTTCAGAGCTGAAATAATGGATTCATTAGGTTTAACGGTAACGACATGGCTTTGCTCGGGGCTCCGTGTTTGTGTTTTTACCATGACTACAGAAACAAGAGCTCCTCATGTTGTACAGAACATGTTCAACACACACACACACACACACACACACATACACACACACACACACACACACACACACTGATAAACATCTTGAACACATTTATGCTATATTACAAGTTGACACACTTCCCCAGAGGCCATTTTTCTCATTTCACTCTTTCGTTCTTCTGTAAACGCACTTTGAATTCCTTCATCATCATCATTCTCACCATCATCATCATCAAATCTCTCTCCCTGTCTTTTCTTTTATATCATTCCTTTCTTTTGACCCCTTGGCTTTTAATTTTATTTATTAGGGTGTATATGACCTGGGATCATCAGCTCTGGTCAGTGTCTATGTAACATTTTGCATATTGTGGGTTTCCTACAGGTCCTCTGGTCCTCCTCACATATCGTCCCAAAACAAGAAGAACGTTGTTTGGATCTAAATTGCCCCGAAGCACATGTGAGTTTGTGAGAGGGTTAATGTGAATGAGTGAATAAGTTTGTGTGTGCGTGAGCGGATGAGTGAGTGTGTGATTGAGTGGATGGGTGAATGATAGAGTAGGTGGTTGAGAGAGGGAATGAGCAAGAGAGTAAATGAGTAAATAAGTAAATGAGTAAGTAGCAAGAGAGTAAGAGAGTGATTGATTGAGTGAATGAGTGAGATAGTAAGTGACTGAGTAAATGAGTGAGTGAGTGTGTGAGCAAGTGAATGAGTAAATGAGTGACTGTGTAATTAAATGACTAAATGAATGAGTGAGTAAGTGAATGAATGAATGAGTGTGTGTGTGAGTTAATAAGTGTGAGTGAGTAAATGAGTCAGTGAGTAAATGAATAAGTGAGTGAGTAAATGGGTAAGTGAGTGAAAGAGTGAGTGAGTGAGTGAGTGAGTGGGTAAATGGGTGAGTGAAAGAGTGAGTGAGTGAGTGAGTGAATAAGTGGATAACTGAGTGACTGAGTGAGATGTTAATGTGTGAGTAAGTAAGTAAGTAAATAAGTGAATGAGTGAGTGAGTGAATGAGTGAGTGAGTAAATGGGTGAGTGAAAGAGTGAGTGAGTGAGTGAATGAGTGAGTGAGTAAATGGGTGAGTGAAAGAGTGAGTGAGTGAGTGAATGAGTGAGTGAGTAAATGGGTAAGTGAGTGAAAGAGTGAGTGAGTGACTGAATGAGTGAGTGAATAAGTGGATAACTGAGTGACTGAGTGAGATGTTAATGTGTAAGTAAGTAAGTAAGTAAATAAGTGAATGAGTGAGTGAGTGACTAAGTGAATAAAAAAGTTAATAAGTGTGAGTGAGTGAATAAGCGAGTAAGTGAATGAGTGAGTAAATGAGTAAGCGAGTGAGTGAATAAGTAAGTGGGTAATTAAATATTAATAAATGTATAAATTTATTGAGTAAATGAATAAGTGAATGAATGACTGAGTGAGTGAGTGTGTAAATGAGGGATTGAGTGAGTGAGTAAATAAGTAAGTGTGAGTGATTGAGTGAGTGAGTAAGCGAGTGATTGAGTGAGTGAATGAATGAGTGAAGAGTGAGTGACTTAATAAGTGTGTGAATAAATGAGCAAGAGAGTGAAAAAGTGAATGAGTGAGTAAGTGAGCGAGTGAGTGAACGAATAAATGAATGAATAAGTGAGTGAATGAATGAATGAATGAGGAATAAAGGCTGTCTGGAACATGAGGCAGATTTACAGTGCAGTTTCAGCTCCGTCTGTTTTCCTCTATGATAGAGTTTTAGGATCCTCACAGCCTGACACACTCATAAATAACTGCGGCCTTGTTTAAGCTCCTCTCTCACACACACACACACACACACACTCACACACTCACACACTCAAACACACACACTTATATATATCCATTCATCCTGTACTTGAGGATATCTGGAACTTTGTGTTTGACCCCGAGAGGGTTAGAAAGGCTCAGGGTGTAGCGACTGAGAGCTCAGACATGCAGCTTTAGACTTACGATCCCGCCGGCGGCGGATTTTCACCCCCACACACCCACTGTTCGCCGGTTACCCGGGGGCGTACCTGACCTCACGTTCACCGCCGGTTACCCGGGGGCGTTCCTGACCTCACGTTCACCGCCGGTAACCGGGGGGCGTACCTGACCTCACGTTCACTGCGGGTTACCTGTCTTTACTCTTTAGTTTACTTCTATTTACCTGAATTTGGTCGTTTTGAAGCCAAACATGGAGAGGTGGTTCGTTGTTTGACATACCGTTTGATCCTGTACTTCCACATTCCTGCCTGTCTGGGTCGTCTTAAAACACTGAGACTAAGAGTTAATTACTATGGACATGGCAACCCGGTTTATTAGCACTGAAAAAGTTAATGAGTGAATAAGTGAGTGAATATGTGGGTGAGTGAGTGTGTGGGTGAGTGAGTGAGTGAATAAGTGGGTGAGTAAGTGAGTGAGTGAGTGAATAAGTGGGCGAGTAAGTGGGTAAGTGAGTGTATAAGTGTGTAAGTGAGTGAATAAATGGGTGTGTGAGTAAGTGAGTGAATGAGTGAGTGGGTGGGTAAATGGGTGGGTGAGTAAGACAGTAAGTGAGCGAGTGAGTGAGTGATTGAGTAAGTGAATGAGTGGGTGGTTGAATGGGTGAGTGAGTGAGTAAATAAGTGAGTGAGTGTGTGTGAGTGAGTGTGTGAGTGAGTAAGTGTGTAAGTGAGTGAGTGAATAAGTGAGTGATTGAGTGAGTGAGTGAATAAACGGGTAGGTGAGTGAGTGAGTGAGTGAATAAGTGGGTGAGTAAGTAAGTGAGTGAGTAAATAAGTGAGTGAGTGAATAAGTGGGCGAGTAAGTAAGTGAGTGGGCGAGTAAGTAAGTGAGTGAGTAAATGAGTGAGTAAGTGAGGGGCCAGCGATAGCTCAGTGGTTAAGGTACTGGACTAGTAAACAGAAGGTTGCCGGTTCAAGCCTCGCCACCACCAAGTTGCCACTGTTGGGTCCCTGAGCAAGGCCCTTAACCCTCAATTGCTCATTGTGTTCAGCTCATTGTGTAAGTCGCTTTGGATGAAAGTGTCTGCTAAATGCTGAAAATAAGTGAGTGAGTGAATAAGTGGGTGAACAGGTGAGTGAGTGAATGAGTGAGTAAATAAGTGAGTAAATGAGTGAATAAGTGGGTGAGTGAGTGAATGAGTGAGTAAATATGTTAAAATGCTGAAAATAAGTGTAAATGTAAATAAGTGAGTGAGTGAATAAGTGGGTGAGTAAGTAAGTGAGTGAGTGAGTGAATAAGTGGGCGAGTAAGTAAGTGAGTGAGTAAATAAGTGAGTGAGTGAATAAGTGGGTGAGTGAGTGAGTGAGTGAGTAAATAAGTGGGTGAGTGTGTGAGTGAGTGAATAAGTGGGTGAACAGGTGAGTGAGTGAATGAGTGAGTAAATAAGTGAGTAAATGAGTGAATAAGTGGGTGAGTGAGTGAATGAGTGAGTAAATAAGTGAGTGAGTGAATAAGTGGGTGTGTGATTGAGTGAGTGAATAAGTGGGTGGGTGAATGGGTGAGTGAGTGAATAAATAAGTGTGTGTGAGTAAGTGAGTGTGTGAGTGAGTAAGTGTGTAAGTAAGTGAGTGAGTGAATAAGTGAGTGAGTAAATAAGTGGGTGAACAAGTGGGTGAGTGAGTGAATGAGTGAGTAAATAAGTGAGTAAATGAGTGAATAAGTGGGTAAGTAAGTGAATGAGTGAGTAAATAAGTGAGTGAGTGAGTAAATAAGTGAGTGTGTGATTGAGTGAGTGAATAAGTGAGTGAGTAAGTGAGTAAGTGAGTAAATAAGTGAGTGAGTGAGTGTGAGTAAGTAAGTGAGTGAGTGAATAAGTGAGTGAGTGAATAAGTGAGTAAGTGGGTGAGTGACTTTTGGCGGTACAGTGTATATTCACTATATATGGATCCTGGTGTGACACACACACACAAACACACACACACACACAAACACACACACACACACACACACACACATATACACACACACAGCTGAGACAGCTGCACTGAGCATGCAGGACTTATATGGGACACGCCCTCGAAAAAATTTTCCTCGTCATGCATTCACTACAGACGTGGAAATATATAGACGTGCCATGTGTGTGTGTGTGTGTGTGTGTGTGTGTGTGTGTGTGTGTGTGTATGATACACCCCACTCCACTCTGAAGGGTTCTAATCCCGCCGTCCTCACTCCGAGCCTCTTAAGCTCATCTGTAGTTATTTACACACATCTACATAATTCTCTTCCCTCCGGTGTGTTCGCGTGGAAATGGCAGCGTAAACGCTGATTAGCGTGCGCCGCTTTAGCATTCCCGTCCCGTCCCGTCCCGTCCCAGCCCGTCCGGCCGTTTAACATTTCTCTTATTCCCTGCATAAATAATGACGAGGATCAAGAATAAGATAATGAGGGGACGAACGGGAGCAGAATTTCTAATCTGAACCTCAGACTGTAGTGACGATGGTGTGAATTAATAACCCAGCAGATCTGGGTCACATCTGAATAAATACATACGATTTATCACATGATTAAATAGTCTGATAGTAATTATTAATTAATTCATTCATTCACTCATTCACCACTATATCTCACCATGCTACTGGCATGTAAGTGAAAGAAACTCCATGTAGAGACCAAAGGTAAACAGAGTGATTGATAAAGGGATGAGTATATAATGTATAGTATAGATGAGTGGATGGGTGAATAGATGGATGGACGGCTGTATGATTGGATGAATGTTGGCATAAATAAAGATGTTTGAATGGATATATAGTTGAATTGTTTGTTAGTATGGATACTGGATAGATGGTGGTATAAATAAAGGGATGAGTGGATGGATGGATTGTTAGAAGCATGTATGGGTATATGGGTGGATGGATGGATTGTTAGAAGCATGTATGGGTATATGGGTGGATGGATGGATTGTTAGAAGCATGTATGGGTATAGGGGTGGATGGATGGATTGTTAGAAGCATGTATTGGTATATGGGTGGATGGATGGATTGTTAGAAGCATGTATTGGTATATGGGTGGATGGATGGATTGTTAGAAGCATGTATGGGTATAGGGGTGGATGGATGGATTGTTAGAAGCATGTATGGGTATATGGGTGGATGGATGGATTGTTAGAAGCATGTATGGGTATATGGGTGGATGGATGGATTGTTAGAAGCATGTATGGGTATATGGGTGGATGGATGGATGGATAGGTTAAAGGATTAATGAGTGGATGGACGGCTGTATGAGTGAATGAATGTTGGTATCACTAAAGGGATGCTTGGATGGATAAATAGTTGAATGGTTTGTTAGTATGCATTTGTGGTAGGATGGATGGATAGATGGATGAAGTAATGGGTTGAAGGATGGGTGGGTGGGTGGATGGATGGCTGTATGATTGGATGCAGGTTGGTATAACTGAAGGGATGCATGGATGGATGAATGGGTGAATGTTTTTTTAGTATGTATGTGTGGTAGGATGGATGAATACTGGATCAAAGGTGGTATAAATGAAGGAATGAATGCATGAATGGATAAACAGATGACTGAATGCATGGATTGTTAGAAGTATGTCTGGGTATATCGGTGGTTGGTTGGGTGGACAGATGGATAAATGGATGGATGGACGGTTGGATAAATAAGTGAATGGACTGCTAGAATGTAAGTATGTATGTATGGTAGAATGGATGGACGGGTGAATAAATGGGTTGAAGGACGGATGGCTGGATAAATACAGGATAGATGGTGGTATAAATAAGGGGGATGGGTGTATGGATGTATGGATGAACAAATGGATGAATGGATTGTTAGAAGTATGTATGGGTGTATGGGTGGTTGGTTGGGTGAGTAGACAGATGAATGGATGGGTGATTGAATGGGTTGAAGGATGGATGGATGGATGGATGGATGGATAATTGAATGGATGGGAGATAAATTTAAAGGTGGGTGGACATGGATAAATGAATTGTTAGATACAGTACATGTCAGTATATAGATACATTTGTGTGGATGGATGAATGGATGGATTGTTAGAAGTATGTACATGTGTGTGGATGGTTGGTTGGTTGGTTGGATGGATAGATGGATAAATGAATTGTTAGAGCTATGTCTGTATGTATGTGCATATGTATGAGTGAATGGATGGATAGATTGATAATTTGATGTTTGTTTATTAGGATTTTAACGTCATGTTTTACACTTTGGTTACATTCATGACAGAAACGGCAGTACACTGCTTACACAAGTTTATATCAAACCCAGTAGTGTTTAGTGTCTCTAATTCACCTCACTTGCACGTCTTTGTGCTGTGGGAGGAAACTCACACAGGCACGAAAGAACATGCAAACTCCACACAGAAAGGACCCGGACCGCCCCACCTGTGGATCGAACCCAGGACCTTCTTGCTGTGAGGCGACAGTGCTAGCTACTTTGGATGATTTGATGAAGGGATGAGTGGATGGATAAATGGACGATATATGGATGAGTAAACGGATGGGTTGAAGGATGGATGGCTGGATAGATACTGGATAGATGGTGGTATAAATGAGCGGATGATAGATCGTTAAAAGTATGTATGTGCATATGGATAGATGGATGGATAAATTATCTGATGGGGAGGAATGGATGGATTGATGGATAAATAAGTGAATGAATGGATGGATGAATTGTTAGATGTATGCATGGATGGATAAATAGTTCATAAGCACGTATTAATATCTAAATAAAATTGGTTGGTTTCTAAGTGATATTTCCTGCTCAAATGCAGAAACGCTTCTCAGAAAAGGTTCTTCTGAGGAATGTAAAAACTGTTACAGCAGCAAATGTGGAACCTTTTCATTCTACATTTTTAAAATGAAACCTCTGTCGGAAAAATGCTTCGGCCGTGATGTGTAGCTGAACAGAAGTGTGAATGATGAAGGTACAGATTGTAAATGTTTGCTCTTTTCCTTCTGGCTTGTCTTAACCGTGCACTGTGATTTTCCGATCAGCTATCACAGCACAACATGTCACATTATCAAAAAATAAAAATCTGTATCATATTTTCTTTCATTTTTTTGTCCTCCGAAACATCTTTCCTAGAAACACATGAACTACCAAACAGCTTCGTGGAATTCTGTGTTTACAGACAGCTGATGAAGCCGAGAAGCGTGTAAACCGGAGCTTTATCGACGTCTCGAACATCCGCGCTCGTGTTCGGTGACAGTGATGAGCGTGAACGTCGAGGCGCAGACATGTGTTTAACAGCTGCCAGATGCTGAACGGTCAACCGAGTCACCCGTCTTTAAAATAAAACTGACAGATTGTTTGATCCGGACGAGTGGCTGCGTTAGAAAGAGAGACGAGCCGCCGGCACGATGCGGGTTCGACGTACGGAACGATCACGGACGGCACGCGCCAAGGGTGCAAATACTTTATATAACAGGCCTGGTGATTATAACACAGGTTAGAGGTGAAGGATGTAGCGCTGTACCTATTTTGTACTTGTCAGTCCCGGTAAAGGAGGTGTGGCCTCTGTACCTCACAGTCTCACTAAAGAAGGTGTGGCCACTATACCTGACAGTCCTTGTGAAGAAGGCGTGGCCTCTGTACCTGTTAATCCTAGTGAGATAGGTGTGGCCTTTGTACTTGACAGTGTCAGATCTGTACCTCTCCGTCCTCATAAAGGAGACATGGCTTTTGTTCCTATTTTTGTACCTGTCAGTCCTAGTGAAAGAGGCGTGGCCTCTGTACCTGTACTCTCCATGTAAAGAAGGCATCGCCTCTGTACCTGTCAGTCCTTGTGAAGGAGCTGTGGACTCAGTACCTGTCAGTCCCAGTAAATAAGGCGTGGCCTCTGTACCTGCCAGTCTCAGTAAGGTGTTGGGGCTACTGTACCTATTTTTGTACCTGTCAGTCCCAGTAAAAAAAAGGCGTGGCCTTAGTACCTGTCAGTCCTTGTAAAGGGGGTGTGGCCTCTGTATCTGTCAGTCTCAGTAAGGCGTTGTGGCTACTGTGCCTATTTTTGTACCTGTCAGTCCCAGTAAAGAAGGTGTAGCCTCTGTACCTGTCAGTCCTAGTGAGGGAGGTGTGGCCGCTGTACCTGTCAGTCCCAGTAAAGGAGGTGTGGCCTCTATACCTGTCATTCACAGTAAAGGAGGTGTGGCCTCTATACCTGTCATTCACAGTAAAGAAGGTGTGGCCCCTGTACATGTCAGTACCAGTAAAGAAGGTGTCGCCTCTGTATCTGCCAGTCTCAGTAAGGTTTTGCGGCTACTGTACCTATTTTTGTACCTGTCAGTCCCAGTAAAAAAGGTGTGGCCTTAGTACCTGTTAGTCCCAGTAAAGAGGGGTGGCATCTGTACCTGTCAGTCCCAGTAAAGAAGGTGTGGCCTCTGTACCTGTTAATCCTAGTGAGGTAGGTGTGGCCTCTGTACCTGTCAGTCTCAGTAAGGCGTTGTGGCTACTGTGCCTATTTTTGTACCTGTCAGTCCCAGTATAAAAGGTGTGGCCTCTATACCTGTCAGTCCTAGTGATGGAGGTGTGGCCTCTATACCTGTCAGTCCTAGTGATGGAGGTGTGGCCTCTATACCAGTCAGTCCTAGTGAGGGAGGTGTAGCCTCTATACCTGTCAGTCTCAGTAAAGAAGGTGTCGCCTCTGTACCTGTCAGTCCCAGTAAAGAAGGTGTCGCCTCTATACCTGTCAGTCCTTGTGAAGGAGCCGTGGATTCAGTACCTGTCAGTCCTAGTAAATAAGGCGTGGCCTCTGTACCTGTCAGTCCCAGTAAAGAAGGTGTCGCCTCTATACCTGTCAGTCCTTGTGAAGGAGCCGTGGATTCAGTACCTGTCAGTCCCAGTAAATAAGGCGTGGCCTCTGTACCTGCCAGTCTCAGTAAGGCAGTGTGGCTACTGTGCCTATTTTTGTACCTGTCAGTCGCAGTAAAGAAGGCGTGGTGGGGAGTGAGGGAGGTGTGGCCTCTATACCCGACTCTGTACCAGGAGGCCAACCAAAAATGTCACTCTATCTAAATGAACAGATTCCATAGTGGGCCGCTGGGTTGGCAGAGCGTTCTGTTACTCTAGCCCACCACCTCTGAGATCAAGGTTCGAATCTCTGCTGTGCTAACGACTGGCCAAGAGTGTACATAGACGTGATTGGCTATGTCTGAGGAGGAGGGTGTGGCCATATAATGAAATTAGATATAACAGTTGTAGATATTTTAAGTTTTGAATAAGAATTCACACCCCTAAGGGGTTACACTGTACACAGATTTAATTCAAAGTGACCTGACGTGATTGGTGAATGTTAATGTGTGTGTGTGTGTGTGTGTGTGTGTGTCTATGCATATCACGTAACTGCATGGATGTTTGACCTTTAGCCTAGCCTGTGCACGAGTTCACAGCGTACCATGCTATTAATGTATACACACACACACACACACACACACACACACACACACACTCAGCCCTCACGGCCAAACGCTGCCACCCCACATGTCCTAACACCAGCCTAACATTTAGCCAAAGGTGAAAAAACATCTGCGGTGACGAGACGATAATTGATGGTGGCACCGCTGTCAGGTTAATGCTCGTGGTCGAACCGAAACACGCCACGTCTCGAATCCACGGCATGCATCAAACACGGCCACAGACCCGAGTCTGAGTAAATTCAGCCGCGTTACAGAGTTGATCTGTATTATTTTGGACATTCGCTGTACTAGGATCAAAGGAATCGAATGTAGTTATAAAACAAACAAACCTGACTGTGTTTACATTCACATCAAAGCCGGTTTGTGTTTTTAGTCCCGCCCACATGTGTCAATAAACCAACAACAAAATACGTATTGATACTAAGGGCCTTAAGGGACTAAGGGTCTTGCTTAGGGACCCAACAGGGGCTGCGTGGCAGAGCAAACCGTTCGATTGATAGCACAAAGCTCTACCCATTAGGCTGCTGCTGTCCCTGAACGATGTACCTCATGTATAACTCGAGTTCTACACCGATCAGCCATAACATTAAAACCACCTCCTTGTTTCTACACTCACTGTCCATTTTCACTGTCATCAGCTCCACTTACCATATAGAAGCACTTTGTAGTTCTACAATTACTGACTGTAGTCCATCTGTTTCTCTACATGCTTTGTTACCCCTTTCACCCTGTTCTTCAATGGTCAGGACTTCCACAGGACCGCCACAGAGCAGGTATTATTTAGGTGGT
>NC_085988.1:83527611-83540111 GCF_030014385.1 Trichomycterus rosablanca | reverse complement strand
TACAACATCATCGCAATTCCTTCATCCAACACTCATCATCACTAACCACGTCATCCACATCAGGGGCGGAGTCATCGTAATACAGATGAGGGGCGGGGCTACAGTGACCTCGGTACGACCCCAGGTATCTATGTGTGTGTTTATACAGCATTCACTCATTCATTGTCTGATATACCATCGCTTTATCCTGGTCAGGGTCACAGTGGGTCTGATTCATTGGGTGAACAGTATGAATTCCATCACATAACACACACACACACACACAGCCAGACTCCATGCCTTTGGGCACAGTGATAACATGCCAACTCCACACGGAAAGGAACCTGGACCCCAGGGAATTGAACTCAGCCCCTACTTGCTGCGAGGTGACAGTGTTACCATGTGTGTGTGTATCTCTAAGCACTAATGTACACACACACACACACACACACACAACTTTCTTTCCTCGGTGCTGCAAGCCATACAAGTTACTGAAACATTCCTAAAGAGAACAAACTCGCTTACACACACACACACACACACACACACACACACGGTTTGATTTCAGTCAGCTGACTTTAATCAGCTCACACACCGCCCGTAACCGTCCACTAACCCCCGAACCACACAGCTAAGAAAACACACACATTTCATTTCCTGCGCCAAGCAACACACACTTCGTTTCCCGGACACGTCGAGTGTGAGCGTGTGACATCACCGTTCACTTATTCACGGTTTACGCTCGAAGGCCGCGTCTCAACCGCACCGCAAGTACGTCCAGATCGTCCAGTATAATCTCGAAACGAACACGTACCGATCAAACTCAGCGTGTTTTGTGAAGATAAACATTAAGATTTAATTAGATGCTGCAACACAGTCAAAAAAAGTTGGGACGGGGGCGAAATAAGAGTGAAAAGTTTAGATTTAAATATTTTACCATCTACCATACATGATATTCTGGAAAGATTAAAAGAATCTGGAGAAGCCACTGCTGATCGTAAGTGACCTTTGAGTCTTCAGATAACTTGAGAAAATGTCACGCTGCTGTACTACGGTATGAGTAACCGCATGGGCTCTGAGGTACTTCGGAAAACTGTTGTCAAGTTACAACCTGCCTCCTGCCTCACAGTGATCAGATGGTTTAACATGAGACGTCATAGTATGGAAACAGATGTGAACTCATTTTCTCCGAGGGCCACATCTGCATCATGGTGGCCTTCAAAGGGCCGATTGTAACGTATCCTGCTGTGATTGCAGTCTGACTTCTAAGTCTTGGACAGTTTGTTGTTTTTTGTGGAGGCTAAATTCTGTCTTTGGTGTCAAAATGCCAAAGTTATACTGTATTGTATATTTATAACGTATATCTACATTTATATTGTCCTCCTTTACCACAGACACGGCCTCATAACACAAGAGAAGCACAAACTTGTTTTCACTTTCACATCTTTCATTTAATTTCCTCCTTCTGCTTCAATTTTCTCTTCTTGGACAGTTTAGGATTATTATATATGTAAATATTTCTCAACATCACTTGTTGGAAAACCGCCTCAGTTAAACGCTGATGTGGAAACACTGATGCGGTCACTTTAGGGTAGAGGTGGGCGATATGGCCTTTAAATAATATTGCAATATTATGGGATGTTTTTGCGATAAGGATATTCACTAGCGATATATAAGAACACTTTTGTTTTGCAGACAGTCAGGAAATCGAAGGTACATTAAATTAAGTGTCACTTCCAGTAGGGCTGGGCAATATGGCTAAAAAAGTCATATCTCGATATGCTTTTGAGAGGTGGAGATATACGGTACGATATAATGTAAACTTAAAGTACAATGCCAGACCACTGCCCGTATTTGACCTTATACTGTTTATAAGTGTTAAAAACACAAAACATTGTAGTTCTGATCAGTTCTGACAGTTACAGTTTTTATATTTTGTATTATTACAGGCTGTACTTGTTTTCATATTGACAATATTTATATTAAACAAACCAGCAGAATCTCACGATCACATTTATACTGTCTGTTTTACTTCAAATAAATGAGCTGAAAAAAAAATCCCGAAAACGTTTCATATCTGATAAAGCTCTGCTATCATTGCAAAACAGCAGTACTACGACCCAGATCAACCGCACAGCAGTATAAAATCATAACCGGAGCTTACCCTGGAGGCCATCTTGTATATTTCCAGAATATTTCCAGAATATAAAAATCCATATTTAACTGTTTATCCACCTAACTAATGAAAACCGTCTCAGATCATTTAACTTCATTTATTCTCTAGCGCGCATATTTTTCCGCCCTAGGTTCGAATCCGGCTTAGGGCGAAACTAAAGTAACACAAGCAGGGCCGGCGCTATGGGGCCCCTGGGGTGGACATTGCCCTCCCAGATTTTCTCACTGACCCCCCCCCAAGCAACGCAGTCCAGAACCGGGGCTTTAGGTGGTGAAATAAATTCGATGTGTTGCCACCTTTTAGGAACTAGTTCGTCCTCAGTGCTTATTTTTACTGTTATGCGCTTGAGAGCGAGTGACGCGCGTTTGCTAACGATATCGCAATCTGGCAAAAATCATATCGAATTTACAACTATACCGGTATTATTGTGAACGATATTATATCGGCATGCATTGTGGGAGATGCAGTTTATGTACGATTTTACAGTGTATTTTAAGACAATCATAAGTTTTTAAGCTCTCGGACCTTGAATTTGACACGTGCGATAGTTCAACATGAAATGTTAACTGGTCGTACTTTGGACATCCCTGGTAAAAACTGAGCAGAGATATAAACGCGAGTCTTCACCTGTAATCCCAATGAATTCAGTCGGATTGGAGAAAATCCTTGCATGAAAACGCAGCCACTGTTCCACACACCATATTCAATAATCACAGTGAAATCACCTGCCGCGCTCAATCAAAATCACTTTAGGAAAATCCCATTCCGAAGCAGCACAATGATCGTCTAGTTTACTGCGTGTATAATTTCGAGCCAGCAGATTTTTGGACGACCCACAATGAACCGAAATTCAGGAGACGACAATAGTCCCTGTATCTCCCCCCCCCCCTCCCCTCGCTCTCTATCTGTAGCCGACAGTTAAACATTCAGACCGGGTTTAATCATCCCCATTCAGTCCTGTGTGAAAAGACCCACTGTCCACCAACCCACTGAAACAATGCAGCACACACACACACACACACACACACACGCATGCACATTAAAATCCGTCATCCACAAAATCATTTCTAATTTCCCATAGCTGAAGCACATGATGGGCAACCGCACCCTGCCTGCTCTCTCTCTCTCTCATTCACACACACACCACATTCATATAAAGTCTGTCCATAAACTTTGCCAAAACACCCCTGACCCATCGAGACATGGACTCCACTAGACCCCTGAAGGTGTGCTGTGGTATCTGGCACCAAGATGTCAGCAGCAGATCCTTTAAGTTGTGAGGTGGGGCCTCCATGGATCGGACTTGTTTGTCCAGCACGTCCCACAGATGCTCGACTGGATTGAGATCTGGGGAATTTGGAGGCAGAGTCAACACCTCAAACTGGTCGTTGTGCTCCTCAAACCTTTTGTGTCAGGACGCATCATCCTGCTGAAAGAGGCCACAGATATCAGGGAACCGTCTCCATGAGAGGGTGAACATGGTCTGTAACAATGCTTAGGTAGGAGCTACGTGTCAGAGTAACTTCCACATGGATGGCAGGACCCGAGGTTTCCCAGCAGAACGTCGCCCAGAGCATCACGCTGCCTCCGCCGGCTCGCCTTCTTCCCATAGTGCATCCTGGTGCCGTGTGTTCCCCAGGTAAGCAACGCACACACACCCGGCCGTCCACGTGATGTAAAAGCAAACGTGATTCATCAGACCAGGCCACCTTCTTTCATTGCTCCGTGATCCAGCTCTGATGCTCACGTGCCCATTGTTGGTGCTTTCGGTGGTAGACAGGGGTCAGCACGGGCACCCTGACTGGTCATACGCAACAAACTGTGATGCTCTGTGTATTCTGACACCTTTCTATCAGAAAGTTCTTCAGCAGTTTGAGCTACAGTAGCTCGTCTGTTGGATCGGACCACACGGGCCAGCCTTCACTCCCCACGTACATCAATGAGCCTTGGCCGCCCATGACCCTGTCGCTGGTTTACCACTGTTCCTTCCTTGGACCACTTTTGATAGAGACTGACCACTGCAGAGCTGCATTTTTGGAGATGCTCTGACCCAGTCATCTAGCCATCACAATTTGGTCCTTGTCAAACTCGGCTTTTGTATCTTTTAGTCCAGGTAAAGAAGGCGTGGCCTTCGTACCCTTTCATCTCAGTAAAATGGGCGCGTCTTGTACTCATCAGTGAGGGTGTGGCCTATGTACCTGTCAGTCTTAAAAAAGGGGGTGTGGTGTGCTCATTAGTCCCACTTGAGTAGGCATACTAGTGCTACACAATACCAAAACCAAACACACACACACACACACAGACACACACACACACACACACACAGACGGATGTAGAGCCACTCAGGCAGATAATTACAACTGTGTCCCGCTGTACGGCTAGGCTACAACACACTCAGAACCGTCGGCGCTAACAACACTCATTAAAACCAACAAGTCGGGGGTTGAAGGTTACAGGGCGCTAAGAACACGGAAGCGACACTCCAGCGCCTCTCAGCATTATCGTAGCGCTGCACTCGTTCACCGTTCGCGCTGACGCGTCTGAACGCAGGTGCGTGGGTGAGATTATGCACCTTCATGACCGCCTCCCACTCCGTCTCGCTCGGCTGCTGCGCGTCCAGACGCTTCGAATAATAAAAAAATGCTTTTTTAGACTTTAACTGATGACAGGAGGAGAGAAGTAAGAAATAAATAAAACAGACACATCGATCGCTGGGTGTAGAAGTTACGGTAGGGATGAGTCAGATTTTGGAGGGGGGGGGTGTTTATATTCAGCAGAGCACTGCGTTCAGAGACACGCCCTAATTCACGAGTCACAGTGTGAGGTGTCGTTCTCTAAATCATTTATCCTCTTAATTTCATTATCAAAATCTTTTTTAACTGAATTCTCCAAATTAAAATTATACAAATTTATTCTCTAAATCATTCGACTGTATTCTCGAAATCAAATCTATATGAATTCATTCCTAAAATCATTTCGACTTTATTCTTGATATCAACATTTTTTATTAATTTATGAAATAATTTTGACTTCATTTTCAAAATCAAAATCTATACAAACTTATTTTAAAAATAATTTTGACTTTGGATGGCTGGATAGATACTTTATTGATCCCGAAGAAAATTAACATTTATTCTTTAAATTAAAAATTAAAAAATATATAAAAATGTATTCTTGAAATAAAATTTTTTACCATTTATTTCCTAAAATAAATTCATGTTTAAAAAGTTAAACATTTTAACTTTATTCTTAAAATTTTAACTTATTCAAATGACTTCATAAAATAATTTTGACTTTATTCTGAAAGTAAACTTTCAGAAAGTATTTTAAAAAATTAACTTTATTCTTAAAACAAAAATGTATATGATTTTTTAAAATCTGAAATCATTTCAATTTTATTCTTTATTTATTACCAATTTTGACTTTATTCTTAAAATCTATTTTTTTCAAGTTACTTCCTAAAATAATTGACTTTATTTTCAAAACTAAAATTTTTACAATTTAAAAAATAAATAATTTTAACTTTATTCTTAAAATCAAAATGTATATGATTTTTTTTTACCTGAAATCATTTAAAATTTATTCTGAAAATAATTTTGATTTTATTATTAAAATCTAAACTAAAAATTCAAATTATGTCCTAAAATAATGTTAACTATTTTCTCTAAATTAAAATTCATATGAAGTTATTCTTGAAAGCATTTGGAATTTACATAATTTTTCTCTTAAAATAATTTTATCTTTATTAAACTTCAAATGATTTTTTTTTTACAAATTTATTCCTGAAATCATTTCCACTTTAATCTCAAAATCAAAACCTATTTATTTATTTATTTATTTATTTATTTATTTAATTATGTGGCCTAATAAGCCCTTGTACAATGTAGCTGGTATCGTGTCATTAATCACTGCTGTTTAAAATTAATTTAAACAAAAGTATTTTAAGTTGTTCTCTGTTGTTATTTACATTTAGCCTGACGTCTCAGTTCTTTTCAGAATCTTTAATGTACTCTGGTACTTTTGGTAAGAGTGAAGGTAAATTAATGTGACGGCGAGCAGAAGGAGAAGAAAATAATAAAATAGAGAAATAAAGGCAGACAAAAAGAAAGTAAACAACGTTCAGTAGAAGTGAGACAGTCAGTATTGAGCTACGCAGCTAATGAAATTAGCTCAGCACACCGCGCAGCGCTAATTTAATAACAACAACAAACATGTCACTGCTGTTCAGAGTCATTTTAACATAATCATGAGCTTTTAATGAGCTCACTGTCTGTCTCTCATTACACACTCACCCACCTGTGGTATTGCCAACCTGGTACTGCCCACCTGTGTGTTACTGCCCACCTGTGTGTTACTGCCCACCTGTGTGTTACTGTCCACCTATTACTGTCCACCTGTGTGTTACTGCCCACCTGTGTGTTACTGCAACTGTGTGTTACTGTCCACCTGTGTGTTACTGTCCACCTGTTACTGTGTGTTACTGTCCACCTGTGTGTTACTGTCCACCTGTTACTGTGTGTTACCGTGCACCTGTTACTGTGTGTTACTGTCCACCTGTTACTGTGTGTTACTGTCCACCTGTTACTGTGTGTTACTGTCCAACTGTGTGTTACTGTCCACCTGTTACTGTGTGTTACCGTGCACCTGTTACTGTGTGTTACTGTCCAACTGTTACTGTGTGTTACTGTCCACCTGTTACTGTGTGTTACCGTCCACCTGTTACTGTGTGTTACTGTCCAACTGTGTGTTACTGTCCACCTGTTACTGTGTGTTACTGTCCACCTGTGTGTTACTGTCCACCTGTTACTGTGTGTTACTGTCCAACTGTTACTGTGTGTTACTGTCCACCTGTTACTGTGTGTTACCGTCCACCTGTTACTGTGTGTTACTGTCCAACTGTGTGTTACTGTCCACCTGTTACTGTGTGTTACCGTGCACCTGTTACTGTGTGTTACTGTCCACCTGTTACTGTGTGTTACTGTCCAACTGTTAGTGTGTGTTACTGTCCACCTGTTACTGTGTGTTACTGTCCAACTGTTACTGTGTGTTACTGTCCACCTGTTACTGTGTGTTACCATCCACCTGTTACTGTGTGTTACTGTCCACCTGTGTGTTACTGTCCACCTGTGTGTTACTGCCCACCTGTGTGTTACTGTCCACCTATTACTGTCCACCTGTGTGTTACTGCCCACCTGTGTGTTACTGCAACTGTGTGTTACTGTCCACCTGTGTGTTACTGCCCACCTGTGTGTTACTGTCTACCTGTTACTGTGTGTTACTGTCCAACTGTTACTGTGTGTTACTGTCCACCTGTTACTGTGTGTTACCGTCCACCTGTTACTGTGTGTTACTGTCCAACTGTGTGTTACTGTCCACCTGTTACTGTGTTACTGTCCACCTGTGTGTTACTGTCCACCTGTTACTGTGTGTTACTGTCCACCTGTTACTGTGTGTTACCGTCCACCTGTTACTGTGTGTTACTGTCCACCTGTGTGTTACTGCCCACCTGTGTGTTACTGTCCACCTATTACTGTCCACCTGTGTGTTACTGCCCACCTGTGTGTTACTGCAACTGTGTGTTACTGTCCACCTGTGTGTTACTGCCCACCTGTGTGTTACTGTCTACCTGTTACTGTGTGTTACTGTCCACCTGTGTGTTACTGTCCACCTGTTACTGTGTGTTACCATCCACCTGTTACTGTGTGTTACTGTCCACCTGTTACTGTGTGTTACTGTCCACCTGTGTGTTACTGTCCACCTGTTACTGTGTGTTACCATCCACCTGTTACTGTGTGTTACTGTCCACCTGTTACTGTGTGTTACTGTCCACCTGTATGTTACTGTCCACCTGTTACTGTGTGTTACTGTCCACCTGTGTGTTACTGTCCAACTGTTACTGTGTGTTACCGTCCACCTGTGTGTTACTGTCCACCTGTTACTGTGTGTTACTGTCCACCTGTTACTGTGTGTTACCGTCCACCTTTACTGTGTGTTACTGTCCACCTGTGTGTTACTGTCCACCTGTTACTGTGTGTTACAGTCCACCTGTGTGTTACTGTCCACCTGTTACTGTGTGTTACTGTCCACCTGTGTGTTACTGCCGACCTGTTACTGTGTGTTACTGTCCACCTGTTTGTTACTGCCCACCTGTTACTGTGTGTTACTGTCCACCTGTGTGTTACTGTCCACCTGTTACTGTGTGTTACTGTCCACCTGTGTGTTACTGCCCACCTGTGTGTTACTGTCCACCTGTTACTGTGTGTTACTGTCCACCTGTGTGTTACTGTCCACCTGTGTGTTACTGTCCACCTGTTACTGTGTGTTGCTGTCCACCTGTTACTGTGTGTTACTGTCCACCTGTGTGTTACTGCCCACCTGTGTGTTACTGTCCACCTGTTACTGTGTGTTACTGCCCACCTGTGTGTTACTGTCCACCTGTGTGTTACTGTGTATTACTTTATGTGTGTGTTACTTTATAAGTTACTGTATTATATTGTGTGTGTTTATATTAAATGTGTGTGTGTGTGTGTGTGTGTGTGTTAGTTGAAGCTTTGATTTTTGTGTTCATGACTCACTCTCTGACTAGTGTGTGTGAGCGAGTTTGTGTGTGTGTGTGTGTGTGTGTGTGTGTGATTGTATGTGTGTGTGTGTGTGTGATTGTATGTGTGTGTGTGTGTGTGTGTGTGATTGTATGTGTGTGTGTGTGTGTGTGTGATTGTATGTGTGTGTGTGTGTGTGTGGGCGTCTTTGAACTTTGTGTTGTTCTGAGAGGACGGAGAGAAGCGTTTACTCATTCATCTTGTTTTTCAGATCACTGTTGATTCGGATGAAAGCGGTCAGTCGTATAAAGTGAATCATGTGTATAACCACACACACACACACACACACACACACACACACACACACAAACACACACACACACTGTCCCCTATTTTTGTATCTAGCGTGTGACCCTGTGTGTCTGTTTTTCCATGTCATTTTCATTTGCAATGGGGCGCTCGAGTGGCGCGGTGATGAAACACAATAGCCCACCAGTGCTGACATCTTAAGCTCAACTCTGCTACCAGCCAGTCGGGCACCTATACAGACAATGATTGGCTCATCTGAGGGTGGAAATTCTAGAGGGGGATTTGTTTTTTATAACTGCAGCAGTTACGACATCTGCTGGCTAATCGATGGCGCCTGCATAATGACTCTGTGCACAATACGGATCTCCATATGAACCCACCTCATGCAGGGAAAAATAAGTGGTTGGTACTGCACACGTGTCGGAGGGGGCTTGTGTTATTGGCACCGCAAGACCACAGAAAGACAGAACTCATCCCAGAGGTCAGAGTGAGCGCGAGGAGCCTAATCACAGCCACTATAGATGTTTTTGAATATCGTGTCCACTCACTGTCCACTCTATTAGACACTCCTACCTAGTCGGTCCACCTTGTAGATGTAAAGTCAGAGACGATCGCTCATCTATTGCTGCTGTTTGCGTCGCTCATCTTCTAGACCTTCATCAGTGGTCACAGGACGCTGCCCACGGGGCGCTGTTGGCTGGATATTTTTGGTTGGTGGACTATTCTCAGTCCAGCAGTGACAGTGAGGTGTTTAAAAACTCCAGCAGCACTGCTGTGTCTGATACCAGCACAACACACACTAACACACCACCACCATGTCAGTGTCACTGCAGTGCTGAGAATGATCCACCACCTAAATAATACCTGCTCTGTGGGGGTCCTGTGGGGGTCCTGACCATTGAAGAACAGGGTGAAAGGGGGTAACAAAGTATGCAGAGAAACAGATGGACTACAGTCAGTAATTGTAGAACTACAAAGTGCTTCTATATGGTAAGTGGAGCTGATGAAATAAACAGTGAGTGTAGAAACAAGGAGGTGGTTTTAATGTTATGGCTGATCGGCGTATGTGGGAATTAAACATGACTGATAACCTGGAATAATAGAATGAGGTCATGATGTCGGGCGCGGATGTTTCTGCTTGATCTGCACCGTGATGGAAATTTCCAGAACGTTCTGTGAAGCTCTTGTGAAGCTCTCGGTGAAAAGCGTCTCACCGGCGGTTCGTCCTCTGAACCGCTTTCATAACTGAACGCTGTGTTGTGTAACTGTGTTGAGATGATCGACAAAAGTATTGGGACACCCCTTCTAATTATGGGATTCATGTGTTCCAGCCACAGCAATTGCTAAGAGGTGTAATAAATAAATCATATAAAGGAAATTATACACTTCAAACTTTGCAGCAACAGTTTAGGGAAGGCCCTTTCCTGTTCCAGCATGAGCAAGCTCTATAAAGACATGAAGAAAATCTCGATTTAAAGAAACTCCAGTGACCTGCATATAAATGTGTCATGTTTTGACTAAATGGGCACAAATTCCCACAGACATACTTCAGAAGATCACACAGACGTCACTCTATTTTAATACCGTTTGTTTTTCCAAATGGGACGTCCGACAAACTCATGGTCAGGTGTCGACTTTCGACCATTTAGTGTATTTATAGGGAGTTTTTTTATTTCTGACCCCTATATAACTCATATAAATGTATAGGGGGTGTAATGAGTAGCCTCCTGTATCAAAAGTATGTGGACACCTGGAGTTCCGACATGGTTTGAATAGTTGTGACCTGTGATGAATTGGAATGTTGATTGTGAGTCTGACCTTCTTGTCCAAAATAATGACTAAATGGTCACAAATTCCGGAAGATTCAAGGCTTTTGTTTTACTAGTGTGACTGTACGTCCTCTTTTTCTCTGACACATCCTCTTTTTTGGACCTAAATCCCCCACAATGTCCGGCATTCGGCTTTTGTTGTCTGTGTGCGCTTTTCTTTACACCTTCCTCTTTAGGTTCTACCTTCTCACACTTCTCTTAAAAAAGCCTAATGCACGACCTGCAAAGTGTCTAATAAAGGTGCCAGTTCAGCAAAACACAAACCTGCAGGTAAAGGAGAGAGTTCGTCAGGTAAAGAGCGGCTAACACAGAAGATGTTACTGCTGCAGAGGGAGTTTTTGCATTTCACACCACGAAGCATCACAACAGCTACAGATTACTGGACCACAGCACGTCTGATTCTGAAACAGCGTAAACGTTTCTAAATGCTTGTACTGAGATAGAGGTTATTGTAACGCCATAATAGCGCCACATTCTGGTGAAATATCTCTACTGATGATGTGATTATTGTTTAGGGGTAAACGCTGAACTGAAGGGAATAAGATGATCTGACCATAAATGCATTTGTTAGCTACGACGGCATATTAGGGCCACTGTAAAAAATATGCTTAAGTTTCGATTTCGAGAATAAAGTCGAAAAATTATGAGAATAAAGTCGTATACGTTTCAATATAAAAGTCAAACTTATTCCAAGATAAAAGTCGAAATATTATGAGAATAAAGTCAGAATAATTCAGAGATAAAAGTCGAAATATTATGAGAATAAAGTCGGAATTATTCCGAGATAAAAGTCTAAATATTATGAGAATAAAGTCAAAATTATTTAGAGATAAAAGTCAAAATATTATGAAAATAAAGTCAAAATATTATGAGAATAAAGTCTAAATATTATGAAAATAAAGTCAAAATATTATGAGAATAAAGTCAAAATATTATGAAAATAAATATTATAAGAATAAAGTCAAAATTATTCAGAGATAAAAGTCAAAATATTATGAAAATAAAGAAAAATATTATGAGAATAAAGTCAAAATATTATGAAAATAAAGAAAAATATTATGAGAATAAAGTCAAAATATTATGAAAATAAAGTCAAAATATTATGAGAATAAAGTCAAAATATTATGAGAATAAAAGTCTAAATATTATGAAAATAAAGAAAAATATTATGAGAATAAAGTCGAAATATTATGAAAATAAAGTCGAAATAATATAAGAATAAAGTCAATATATTATGAAAATAAAGTAAAAATATTATGAGAATGAAGTAAAAACATTATAAAAATAAATATTATGAGAATAAAGTCAAAATTATTCAGAGATAAAAGTCAAAATATTATGAAAATAAAGAAAAATATTATGAGAATAAAGTCAAAATATTATGAAAATAAAGAAAAATATTATGAGAATAAAGTCAAAATATTATGAAAATAAAGTCAAAATATTATGAGAATAAAGTCAAAATATTATGAGAATAAAAGTCTAAATATTATGAAAATAAAGAAAAATATTATGAGAATGAAGTCGAAATATTATGAAAATAAAGTAAAAATATTATGAGAATAAAGTCGAAATGATCATGAAAATAAAGTCAAAATATTATGAGAATAAAGTCAAAATATTATGAGAATAAAGTCAAAATATGAAAATAAAGTCGAAATATTGTGA
>NC_085988.1:83517611-83520111 GCF_030014385.1 Trichomycterus rosablanca | reverse complement strand
TATACTCTCTTATATTGTGTTATATTGTGTTATACTGTGTTATACTGTGTTATATTGTGTTATACTGTGTTATATTGTGTTATATTGTGTTATATTGTGTTATACTCTGTTATATTGTGTTATATTGTGTTATATTGTGTTATACTGTGTTATACTGTGTTATATTGTATTATACTCTGTTATATTGTGTTATATTGTGTTAAACTGTGTTATACTGTGTTATATTGTGTTATACTGTGTTATATTGTGTTATATTGTATTATACTGTGTTATACTGTGTTATATTGTATTATACTCTGTTATATTGGGTTATATTGTGTTAAACTGTGTTATACTGTGTTATATTGTGTTGTACTGTGTTCTATATGCTGCCTAATTCATTTATGATTTCAGGAATATTTTTCCCACCACAGATTGAAGGTGCAGACTGTGAGTTTATTGTCTGCTTGGTTTTGACAAAGATCAAATACATTTAAAAAAAAAACACGATACAGAAATAGAAACGTTTCCAAGCATCAGATATCAGCTCAGCTATTAATCCATATCTTCTCTAAATACTCTCCAAATAATAAATACTCTCTACATGCCTTCACTATAATAATAAATACTCTCTAAATAAAAAAATACTCTCTACATGCCTTCACTATAATAATAAATACTCTCTAAATAATAAATACTGTCTAAATACTCTCACCATGATGATAAATACTCTCTAATACTCTCACTATAATACAAATCTCTCTAAATAATAAATACTGTCTAAATGCCTTCACTATAATAGTAAATACTCTCTAATACTCTCTCACCATAATATAAAATCTCTTCAAATAATAAATACTCTCTATACAACTCTAAACACTCACACAATAATAGTAAGTACTGTCTAAATACTCTCACCATAATAATAAATACTGTAACATACCTTCACCATAATAATAAATACTCTCTAAATAATAAATACTGTCTGAATACTCTCATCATAATAATAAATACTGTCTAAATACTCTCACATAATGATGAATACTGTCTAAATCCTCTCACAATAATAATAAATATTGTCTGGTATAGCTGATGTAACACTGAAATTTCCCTTCGGGGATCAATCAATCAATCGATCAATTAATCAGTCAATCAATCAAAGTGCAATATATGATTATTTATTATTAGATATAATATTATTCAACATTAATAAATAAATCTCGTTTTAAGAATCTGTGAGTAAATTCTACACCGTGTGTTCACTGCCCACCAGGGATTCGACTGCACGCGTCCCGGTTCGATCCTGCACTCGATAAGCTGTAGCTGGACCGCGCGGACAACAAACCAGGGGGTTAAAATGCAAACGCCGCTTAAAGAGCAGCACATAAACTGTTTCGATCCTCACTCACTTCCTCTGTTTGCTCACGGGACCTCAGAAAAGCTTCTTAAATAAAAATACACTCCACCAAATACAAATCCAGCACCACAGAACAATTACAACAATGTTAACAATGACTAACTGACCTATTAAGCCAATACGTCATTATATATTGATGTATGTGTATTAATAAAGGTACATATTGCCTCCTGTGTGCACGCTTTATATAAATTCCCAGACAAAATGTGCACCAGTTATTGTACCATAGCTTGTGAGTGTGTTGGTTCTCTCTCGGGGGAATCTTTTATACCTTTAATTAGAGCACTTAGATGATTCATTGTACCTGGAAACTCATATCAGGAGCATAATTGGACCTGAAGGGCCACTGTTGTACCTTTGATGTTAAATTTGCACTTTTTGTACCCAGGAGGGTTGAAATTGCATTCGAGCAGCATCTTTAATTCAGTGTCTACGTACCATCCAGCCTCCATCGTGTCTGATTTCTGAGAGATGCAGAGAAATGAGGCAGCGGAAATAAATGTCGTTTTTAATTAAGCGCGGAGGTAAATCTGTTGAGCTCCTCTGTTGAGAGCCATTAGTGTGTTTCTTGAAAGCAAATTTAAGCGACGTGGTTGGACCTTCAGCGCCCCTGCTGTGCTTCTCAATGCACAGAAGTGCTGCGTGGAGCAAAAAGTGTACATGACTGTAGTATAGTGTAGTATCATTTTGGGGTATTACAGTGGAAACCTGGCCAAGCAAAACAAGAACGCTGGGACCAGGGTTTGATTCTTGTCTGTGCAGAGCTTTGCATGATCTCCCAGTGCTCCCAGTTCATGTCAGACCTCCGACCAACATGCAGAAGGTATACTGGCTGCATTACATCGAGCGAGCGGTTAAGGTAATGGTACAAGTCTTCTGGTTCCCTTACAGATTCCTAAAACATGTCAGAAGGTGGACTGTCTGCATTAAATCCAGCCCTATAAATGGACTGGCACCCTTTCTATCACTGGTACGGATCTTCTGGTTCCCTTACACTTTCCAGAAACATGTCGGAAGGTGGACTGGCAGCTTACAACCATCCTTGAATGTAAGGAAACGAGTGAAGGTGTGACTGCAGTACCAGCTCAGAGCTGATATGATGCA
>NC_085988.1:83502611-83515111 GCF_030014385.1 Trichomycterus rosablanca | reverse complement strand
CAAAGCGTAGGGAGAAACAAATGGGCTACAGGTAGTCATTGTATACCCACAAAGTTCATCTGTATGGTAGGTGTAGCTGATCACTGAATGTGTCAGGGTTAGTTTAAAAAAAAGTCATTCTCATTCTGAAACAAACCCGACCTGCTGAATTTAATTTTGCTAGAGAATAAATCAAAATTGCACCCCAGTGGGAGATGTTTCACCAGCGAGGCCATGTTTACCCAAATTTAAATGAGTGTTTCTCATTACCCACGCTGCACAGGTGCGGTCTTCACTTCGTCTGTGCGTCATTTCGCATTAGCGGCAGATTGGCGGGACTCTGGGTGGCGGAAACAAATCGCCGGCCGATCGACGATTCTCATTTCCGATTGTCCGTTCTGCTGTAAAACATTAACAGTTGTGCTAAAAAATGATACAGAACCTTTGTGCCAGTGCAGCCTGGCATCATGTTGTGTGTGGCATCATGTTGTTTCAATTTATTAAAGCTGTAGCTCATCACACAGATGAGCCTGGTACGACCTACTAACTGCACTTCATGTCTTTCAGCCACAACAATCACTAACAGTTGTAATTAATCAATTGTATAAAGGTAATTATATGCTTTCAATTCCCCAAAAACAGTTTAGGGAAGGACCTTTCCTGTGGGTTTTCATGTTGGGTGATGAGGCCTGGCTCATGGTCTGCATTCCAATTTACACACACCCAATGGTGTTGGAAGAGCTCGAGGTCAGTTCTCTGTACAGGTGACAAGCTCTTTCATGCTTTACATATAGGCGTCGACATGCTAAAACAGGAAAGAGCCTTCCCTAAACTGTTGATACAAAGCTTTGCTATGTAGAAAAGTATTAGGACACCCCTTCTAATTGTTGAATGTATGTGTTTCAGCCACAACAGTTGCTAACAGGTGCAATAAATCAACTATATAAAGAAAACTATATGCTTCCAATTTTGCAAAAAACAGTTTAGGGAAGGACCTTTCCTGTTCCAGCATGACTGTATTTGTGTATTTCTGTGTGCGTATGTATGTGTGTGCGTATGTATGTGTGTGCGTATGTATGTGTGTGTATATTAGTAAATGTGTTTGTGTGTAAGTGTGTGTGTGTGTATTAGTATATTAGTGTATGTGTGTGAGTGTGTGGGTGTATTAGTGTATTAGTGTGTGTGAGTGTGTGTGTGTGTGTGTGTGTGTGTTAGTATATTAGTGTGTGTGTGTGTGTATTAGTAAATGTGTTGGTGTGTAAGTGTGTGTGTGTGTATTAGTATATTAGTGTGTGTGTGTGTGTGTATATTAGTAAATGTGTTGGTGTGTAAGTGTGTGTGTGTGTGTATTAGTATATTAGTGTATGTGTGTGAGTGTGTGGGTGTATTAGTGTATTAGTGTGTGTGAGTGTGTGTGTGTGTGTGTTAGTATATTAGTGTGTGTGTGTGTGTGTATTAGTAAATGTGTTGGTGTGTAAGTGTGTGTGTGTGTATTAGTATATTAGTGTGTGTGAGTGTGTTTGTGTGTGTGTTAGTATATTAGTGTGTGTGTGTGTGTATTAGTAAATGTGTTGGTGTGTAAGTGTGTGTGTGTGTATTAGTATATTAGTGTGTGTGAGTGTGTGGGTGTATTAGTGTTATAGTGTGTGTGAGTGTGTGTGTGTGTGTGTGTGTTAGTATATTAGTGTGTGTGAATGTGTAAGTGTGTGTGTGTGTATTAGTATATTAGTGTGTGTGAGTGTGTTTGTGTGTGTGTTAGTATATTAGTGTGTGTGTGTGTGTATTAGTAAATGTGTTGGTGTGTAAGTGTGTGTGTGTGTATTAGTATATTAGTGTGTGTGAGTGTGTGGGTGTATTAGTGTATTAGTGTGTGTGAATGTGTAAGTGTGTGTGTGTGTATTAGTATATTAGTGTGTGTGAGTGTGTTTGTGTGTTAGTATATTAGTGTGTGTGTGTGTGTGTGTGTATTAGTAAATGTGTTGGTGTGTGAGTGTGTGTGTATTAGTATATTAGTGTGTGTGTGAGTGTGTGGGTGTATTAGTGTATTAGTGTGTGTGAGTGTGTTTGTGTGTGTGTTAGTATATTAGTGTGTGTGAGTGTGTGTGTGTGTTAGTATATTAGTGTGTGTGTGTGTGTGTATTAGTAAATGTGTTGGTGTGTAATTGTGTGTGTGTGTGTGTATTAGTAAATGTGTTGGTGTGTAAGTGTGTGTGTGTGTATTAGTATATTAGTGTGTGTGTGTGAGTGTGTGGGTGTATTAGTGTATTAGTGTGTGTGAGTGTTTAAGTGTGTGTGTTAGTATATTAGTGTGTGTGTGTGTGTGTATTAGTAAATGTGTTGGTGTGTAAGTGTGTGTGTGTGTATTAGTATATTAGTGTATGTGTGTGAGTGTGTGGGTGTATTAGTATATTAGTGTGTGTGAGTGTGTGTGTGTGTGTGTTATTATATTAGTGTGTGTGTGTGTGTGCGTATATTAGTAAATGTGTTGGTGTGTAAGTGTGTGTGTGTGTGTGTGTGTGTGTGTTACTACATTAGTGTGTGTGTGTTTATATTAGTAAATGTGTTTGTGTGTAAGTGTGTGTGTGTGTATTAGTATATTAGTGTGTGTGTGTGTGTAAGTGTGTGTGTATTTGTATATTAGTGTGTGTGAGTGTGTGTGTGTGTTAGTATAGTGTGTGTGTGTGTGGGTGTATTAGTATATTAGTGTGTGTGTGTATATTAGTAAATGTGTTTGTGTGTAAGTGTGTGAGTGTGTGTGTAAATGTGTGTATGTGTTTGTAGTGTTTATTAGTGTGTATGTGTGTATGTATTAGAGTGTATATTTGTGTGTATGTGTGTGTATTTGTAAGTGTGTTTGTGTGTGTGTATAAATGTGTGTGTTTGTAATTATGTGTATTTGTGAGTGTGTTTGTGTGTGTGTATAAATGTGTGTGTTTGTAATTATGTGTATTTGTGAGTGTGTTTGTGTGTGTGTATAAATGTGTGTGTTTGTAATTATGTGTATTTGTGAGTGTGTTTGTGTGTGTGCATGCACATGTTCATGACTGCGCCCCTGTGCACAAATCAAGCTTTATAAAGACATGAAGAAAGTGTTACAGTTACAGTCCTTGCAGTGTTCAGTTGTAGCTCATGCTGGTGTTTAGTGTTGAAGTGTTCAGCTGCAATCATTGTTGCACTTCTGCTGTTGGTGTCCCACACACACACACACACAAACACACACACGACCGTTTATATCTAAAGTCTATGTGACATCCGACTTCCTGTGTAACACGTGGCCACTTCCTGTAAACGACTGTCGTTTCTAAAGCAGAAGTGAAGAACTACAACACTACCTCAATTCACTGTGTGTGTGTGTGTGTGTGTGTTGTTTATTAATGCTATTGTGTGTGTATTTATGTGTCTTTGAGTGTGTATGTGTGTGTTTGTCCGGGTGTGTTTTTTTGTGTGTTTGTGACTGTGTCTAAGCATATACAGTGTATCACAAAAGTGAGTACACCCCTCACATTTCTGCAGATATTTAAGTATATCTTTTCATGGGACAACACTGACAAAATGACACTTTGACACAATGAAAAGTAGTCTGTGTGCAGCTTATATAACAGTGTAAATTTATTCTTCCCTCAAAATAACTCAATATACAGCCATTAATGTCTAAACCACCGGCAACAAAAGTGAGTACACCCCTTAGTGAAAGTTCCTGAAGTGTCAATATTTTGTGTGGCCACCATTATTTCCCAGAACTGCCTTAACTCTCCTGGGCATGGAGTTTACCAGAGCTTCACAGGTTGCCACTGGAATGCTTTTCCACTCCTCCATGACGACATCACGGAGCTGGCGGATATTCGAGACTTTGCGCTCCTCCACCTTCCGCTTGAGGATGCCCCAAAGATGTTCTATTGGGTTTAGGTCTGGAGACATGCTTGGCCAGTCCATCACCTTTACCCTCAGCCTCTTCAATAAAGCAGTGGTTGTCTTAGAGGTGTGTTTGGGGTCATTATCATGCTGGAACACTGCCCTGCGACCCAGTTTCCGGAGGGAGGGGATCATGCTCTGCTTCAGTATTTCACAGTACATATTGGAGTTCATGTGTCCCTCAATGAAATGTAACTCCCCAACACCTGCTGCACTCATGCAGCCCCAGACCATGGCATTCCCACCACCATGCTTGACTGTAGGCATGACACACTTATCTTTGTACTCCTCACCTGATTGCCGCCACACATGCTTGAGACCATCTGAACCAAATAAATTAATCTTGGTCTCATCAGACCATAGGACATGGTTCCAGTAATCCATGTCCTTTGTTGACATGTCTTCAGCAAACTGTTTGCGGGCTTTTTTGTGTAGAGACTTCAGAAGAGGCTTCCTTCTGGGGTGACAGCCATGCAGACCAATTTGATGTAGTGTGCGGCGTATGGTCTGAGCACTGACAGGCTGACCCCCCACCTTTTCAATCTCTGCAGCAATGCTGACAGCACTCCTGCGCCTATCTTTCAAAGACAGCAGTTGGATGTGACGCTGAGCACGTGCACTCAGCTTCTTTGGACGACCAACGCGAGGTCTGTTCTGAGTGGACCCTGCTCTTTTAAAACGCTGGATGATCTTGGCCACTGTGCTGCAGCTCAGTTTCAGGGTGTTGGCAATCTTCTTGTAGCCTTGGCCATCTTCATGTAGCACAACAATTCGTCTTTTAAGATCCTCAGAGAGTTCTTTGCCATGAGGTGCCATGTTGGAACTTTCAGTGACCAGTATGAGAGAGTGTACACTGTACACTGTACAGTGTATCACAAAAGTGAGTACACCCCTCACATTTCTGCAGATATTTAAGTATATCTTTTCATGGGACAACACTGACAAAATGACACTTTGACACAATGAAAAGTAGTCTGTGTGCAGCTTATATAACAGTGTCAATTTATTCTTCCCTCAAAATAACTCAATATACAGCCATTAATGTCTAAACCACCGGCAACAAAAGTGAGTACACCCCTAAGAGACTACACCCCTAAATGTCCAAATTGAGCACTGCTTGTCATTTTCCCTCCAAAATGTCATGTGATTTGTTAGTGTTACTAGGTCTCAGGTGTGCATAGGGAGCAGGTGTGTTCAATTTAGTAGTACAGCTCTCACACTCTCTCATACTGGTCACTGAAAGTTCCAACATGGCACCTCATGGCAAAGAACTCTCTGAGGATCTTAAAAGACGAATTGTTGCGCTACATGAAGATGGCCAAGGCTACAAGAAGATTGCCAACACCCTGAAACTGAGCTGCAGCACAGTGGCCAAGATCATCCAGCGTTTTAAAAGAGCAGGGTCCACTCAGAACAGACCTCGCGTTGGTCGTCCAAAGAAGCTGAGCGCACGTGTTCAGCGTCACATCCAACTGCTGTCTTTGAAAGATAGGCGCAGGAGTGCTGTCAGCATTGCTGCAGAGATTGAAAAGGTGGGGAGTCAGCCTGTCAGTGCTCAGACCATACGCCGCACACTACATCAAATTGGTCTGCATGGCTGTCACCCCAGAAGGAAGCCTCTTTTGAAGTCTCTACACAAGAAAGCCCGCAAACAGTTTGCTGAAGACATGTCAACAAAGGACATGGATTACTGGAACCATGTCCTATGGTCTGATGAGACCAAGATTAATTTGTTTGGTTCAGATGGTCTCAAGCATGTGTGGCGGCAATCAGGTGAGGAGTACAAAGATGTGTGTCATGCCTACAGTCAAGCATGGTGGTGGGAATGCCATGGTCTGGGTCTGCATGAGTGCAGCAGGTGTTGGGGAGTTACATTTCATTGAGGGACACATGAACTCCAATATGTACTGTGAAATACTGAAGCAGAGCATGATCCCCTCCCTCCGGAAACTGGGTCGCAGGGCAGTGTTCCAGCATGATAATGACCCCAAACACACCTCTAAGACGACCACTGCTTTATTGAAGAGGCTGAGGGTAAAGGTGATGGACTGGCCAAGCATGTCTCCAGACCTAAACCCAATAGAACATCTTTGGGGCATCCTCAAGCGGAAGGTGGAGGAGCGCAAAGTCTCGAATATTCGCCAGCTCCGTGATGTCGTCATGGAGGAGTGGAAAAGCATTCCAGTGGCATTCTGTGAAGCTCTGGTAAACTCCATGCCCAGGAGAGTTAAGGCAGTTCTGGGAAATAATGGTGGCCACACAAAATACTGACACTTCAGGAACTTTCACTAAGGGGTGTACTCACTTTTGTTGCTGGTGGTTTAGACATTAATGGCTGTATATTGAGTTATTTTGAGGGAAGAATAAATTTACACTGTTATATAAGCTGCACACAGACTACTTTTCATTGTGTCAAAGTGTCATTTTGTCAGTGTTGTCCCATGAAAAGATATACTTAAATATCTGCAGAAATGTGAGCGGTGTACTCACTTCTGTGATACACTGTATGTGTGTGGGTGTGTATTTGCATATATGTGTGTATGCATGCTTGTGTGTGTGAGCATGTGTAAGCAGTGTATGTTCGTGTGTGAGTTTGTGTGTGTGTGTGTGTGTGTGTGTGTGTATGGTATAGTGATGTGCGGGTGTGTATCTGTATGTATTTGTGTGTATATTTGTGTGTGTGTGGTGAATATTACTGTGGGTCTGTGAGTGTGTGTGTGAATGTGTATGTATGTACTGTATGTATTTTGGGTGTGTGTATTTATGAGTGTGTGTATATTTGTGTGCATATTTGTAAATGTGTATATCTGTGTATTTGTTAGTGTGTGTATTTGTGTGTGTGTGTGTGTGTGTGTATGTGTGTGTTCTTGTGTTTGTGTGTATTTGTGAGTGTGTATGTCTGTGTGTGTGTGTGATTAGTGTATTTGTGAGTGTGTATATATTAGTGTGTGTGAGTGTATATGTGTATATTTTTGTGTGCATTTGTGTGTGTATTCTTGAGTGTGTTTGTGTGTGTGTGTATGAATGTGTGTATATTAGTAAGTGTGTTTGTGTGTATTTGTGTGTGTGTGTGTGTATGTATGAGTGTGTATATTTGTGTGTGTATTTGTAAGTCTGTATGAGTGTGTGTGTTTGTATGTGTGTATGTATTAGAGTGTGTATATTTGTGTGTGTGTGTGTGTGTATTTGTAAGTCTGTATGAGTGTGTGTGTTTGTATGTGTGTGTGTATGTATTAGTGTGTGTATGTGTGTGTGTGTGTGTGTGAGTGTATTTGTAAGTCTGTATGAGTGTGTGTGTGTGTGTGTTTGTGTGTGTGTGTGTGTGTGTGTGTGTGTGTGTATTTGTAAGTCTGTATGAGTGTGTGTGTTTGTAAGTATGTGTGTGTGTATGTATTAGAGTGTGTGTATTTGTGTGTTTGTGAGTGTATTTGTAAGTCTGTATGAGTGTGTGTGTTTGTAAGTATGTGTGTGTATGTATTAGTGTGTGTATTTGTGTGTTTGTGAGTGTATTTGTAAGTCTGTATGAGTGTGTGTGTTTGTAAGTATGTGTGTGTATGTATTAGTGTGTGTATTTGTGTGTTTGTGAGTGTATTTGTAAGTCTGTATGAGTGTGTGTGTTTGTAAGTATGTGTGTGTATGTATTAGTGTGTGTATTTGTGTGTTTGTGAGTGTATTTGTAAGTCTGTATGAGTGTGTGTGTGTATTTGTAAGTTTGTATGTGTGTGTTTGTATGTGTGTGTGTGTGTATTAGTATATGTGTGTGTGTGTGTATATTATTGTGTGTGTGTGTTTGTGTATATTATTGTGTGTGTGTGTATTAGTGTGTGTGTAAATGTGTGTGTGTTTGTAAGTGTGTGTGTGTGTGTGTGTGAGTGTATTTGTAAGTCTGTATGAGTGTGTGTGTATTAGTATATCAGTGTGTGTGTGTGTGTGTGTGTGTATTAAAGCTAAATGAATAGACGGGGACCCGGAGTTAGACGGAGGTTAATGTGAATCATATGAACTTTGATGAGCATCATGTGCTCAGAGCAGCTCGGCTCGCGGCGGCTCTCCGGCGGCTCTTCTGTTTCTCAGCCTGTTGTTCTCCTCCGCTGATGATGTCACCAGGTTGCACTTCTGCTATTGGTCGGTTTTTCACTTCTCGTTTTGTTCTGACACACTTTGTGTGTGGCGAGAAACTGAAGGTAAAAAACAACTGCTAACAGCTGTAATAAATTAATTATACATATAAACTTTTAACCTTGCAGCAACACTTTAGGGAAGGCCCTTTTTTGGCCCTGTGCATAGAGCAAGATCTACAAAAAATAATTTAAAAAAGCTTGATTTAAAGAAACTCCAGTGTCCTGCACAGAGTCCTGACCTCAGCCCCACTGAAGAGTGAGGAATGAACCAGAACATCAACATCTTCTGACTGAATGGGCACAAATTCCCATACACAGACATAACAGCATTCAAAGTCTTGTGAGAAGTTTCCCAGATGAGACTGAATGCTTCATTGTGGCTTTGTTTTTGTAAATCGGCACATCGTACCAATCAATAAGTAAATAAATTAATAAATTAATAATTAATTAATTAAATAAATACATAAATTAATAAACAAATAGTAAATAAATAAATCATTACTATCAATTAAAAAAATAATACATAAATTAATAAATAAATACGTACATTAAGAAATAAAAAAAAAGTAATAAATAAATTAAATAAATAAATAAATAATTAAATAAATAAATAAATACATACATTAAAAAATAAATAAATGAATTAAGAAATAAATAAATACATTAAGAAATAAAAATACATAATACATAAATGAATAAACAAATAAATAAATTAGGAAATAAATATATTATTTCTTAAATAAATAAATAAATAATTAAAGAAAGAGAAATAAAAAAATGAAATAAAAAAAATAAAAAATGGATTTATAAATTAAGAAATAAATAAATAAATACATAAATTCAGAAATAATTAAAGAAAGAAAGAAAGAAAGAGAGAAAAATGCATTTTGTGCTTTTTTATTGAAGTTCATGTTGCGTAATTCTTTCTTTCTTTATTTTTTTATTGGATTTAAATCATTGCAGGGCAAAACATGCATGGACAGAATCAGAAAATCAGAAAAGCGTGTAAAAATAATCACTAAAAACGATGCTAAACAAACCCACAGAAATCTTCTAAACGAAGTCGCTGAGTGCAGAAAGCCTGGCATGTTTTTTTTTTTTCCCAACATCCTTTAATCTCATTAGTGGACAAACAAGTTAGAGAAAGAGCATTTCAGGAAGCGAGAGGGACGCGAGAGAGATGAACAGATGAATCATTTCTCCGGCTCTCTCGCGAGTTCTCGTCTTCCGCTATAGCCCGAGGATCGGGGCCACGAATGATATTCGGCGTGATCTGCGCTCCTAATCTAAATAAATTATGTCGAACACGAACCACCCACAGTCGAGCGGAGAGACGGAACCGATGGAAAACAGGAGAAACCAAGAGAGAAAAACATAAATAAATAAATAATAAATAAAACAATATGTGCTGGGGTGTGCAGATGAAATAAATACAGGAGGATTATTTCATAACCGCGATCTGTCCTCGCTTTCGTGAGTCGTCTGATTTCGTGAAGCGCGCCCCGAGCCAATCCGGAACATGCCGACTCGACGAGGAGCGGCGGTTCCTCGCCCGGCAGCCGGAGAGGATTTCAAAACGTAATTACGAGTGTGTGTTTATGGGAGCGCGTGGAAAATAAAGGTTAAATGATAACACAACCCGTGTTCCCCTTCTGCCGCCTGTAAATTATGCAGGACCGGAACAATCCGGCTGATTTCCTCACTTCCACCGCCGCCGCGTGCCTCCGCGCGCTCTTTTATTAAACCCAGGTGTCTAAACCCGGCGCGTATATAACAGCGCGTAGCGGCGCTTTATCAGGATGAAAGAGTCTCTGTAATTATGCTAATAATTCCGCCTCAGTCAGAACACGGTGGAGTTCAGAGAACCGCCGTTCTGAGCCTCTACCTGGAGCCGCTGACGCTGGAACAGCGTTTAACCACGACGGCGTCTGTTCATTATTTATTTATTTACTTATTTTACACGTCACGTCCATCTGACTTTGTTTCTGTACAAAGACACAAAAGAGACGTTTAAACGTCTAAAGTGACCATTAATTCTAGTATCTGACCACATGGATGTGGACGACTGACCACAAATCAATATCGCTGCATTTGATGCGGTGTCGTTAATTCTGCAGAGTTACGAGGGTGCGAGACGTGGATGCCCGATCACTGACCTTAGATGCAGTGTAATCAGATGTAATCAGATGTTATTAAATGTTGTGTAATAAGATGTTATTGGACGTTATTAGATGAGGTGTAATTAGATGCTATTAGATGCCATACAATCAGATGTTATTAAATGTTGTGTAATCAGATGTTATTACATGTTGTGTTCTTAAATGTTGTCAGATGCGTAATCAGATGTTATCAGATGTTGTGTAATCAGATGTTATCAGATGTTGTGTAATCAGATGTTATTAGATGTGTAATCAGATGCTACTGGATGTTATTAGATGCTGTGTAATCAGATGTTATTACATGTTGTGTTCTTAAGTGTTATTAGATGTTGTGTAATCAGATGTTATTACATGTTGTGTTCTTAAATGTTGTCAGATGTGTAATCAGATGTTATCAGATGTTGTGTAATGAGATGTTATCAGATGTTGTGTAATCAGATGTTATTAAATGTGTAATCAGATGCTATTGGATGTTATTAGACGAGGTGTAATCAGATGCTATTGGATGTTATTAGACGAGGTGTAATCAGATGCTATTGGATGTTATTAGACGAGGTGTAATCAGATGCTATTGGATGTTATTAGACGAGGTGTAATCAGATGCTATTGGATGTTATTAGATGAGGTGTAATCAGATGCTATTGGATGTTATTAGATGAGGTGTAATCAGATGCTATTGGATGTTATTAGATGAAGTGTAATCAGATGCTATTGGATGTTATTAGATGAAGTGTAATCAGATGCTATTTGATGTTATTAGATGAGGTGTAATCAGATGCTATTGGATGTTATTAGATAAAATGTAATCAGATGCTATTGGATGTTATTAGATGAAGTGTAATCAGATACTATTGGCTGTTATTAGATGAGGCGTAATCAGATGCTATTAGATGCCGTGTAATCAGCTGTTATTACATGTTGTGTTCTCAGTGTAATCAAATGTTGTCAGATTTTGTGTAATCAGATGTTATCAGATGTTGTGTAATCAAATATTATATTATCAGATGTTATGTAATCAGATGTTATCAGATGTTGTGTAATCAGATATTATATGATCAGATGTTATGTAATCAGATGTTATCAGATGTTGTGTAATCAGATGTTATATTATCAGATGTTATGTAATCAGATGTTATCAGATGTTGTGTAATCAGATATTATATTATCAGATGTTATGTAATTAGATGTTATCAGATGTTGTGTAATCAGATGTTACATTATCAGATGTTATGTAATTAGATGTTATCAGATGTTGTGTAATCAGATGTTATGTAATCAGATATTATATTACCAGATGTTATGTAATCAGATGTTATCAGATGTTGTGTAATCAGATATTATATTATCAGATGTTATGTAATCAGATGTTATCAGATGTTGTGTAATCAGATGTTGTGTAATCAGATATTATATTATCAGATGTTATGTAATCAGATGTTATCAGATGTTGTGTAATCAGATGTTGTGTAATCAGATATTATATTATCAGATGTTATGTAATCAGATGTTATCAGATGTTGTGTAATCAGATGTTATGTAATCAGATGTTATCAATTTTGATTCGTTTATCCTAGCGAACTGTCGTTCTTTGATTAAAGCACAGCTTTACACATCAGCACAGGTAGGTGCTCAGACGTATCGTATCAGACGTCTGTTAGAATCTGATCTGTGGGGGTGAAATGAAGTTCACACTTTATATAAGAGCTTAATACAAAGAGTCTCTGTGTCGACAGGAAGTGAAGCTCCAGTTCCTGTTCTGGTGAGTGATGTTAGCCATGATGAAGCTTCTTCTTTTATATTAGCATCGCACGGCATTAACGCTCTAACCATCCCAGTAGAGAAGCGCACTGAACGCTCCATGTAGAGGAGATCTGATCAGCAACCTGCTGATGACACTGACCGGTCTGTCCACTCTGTGATTATAACCTTCACTTCGCTAGCCGGTCTGAGCACAGATGGCTGGTTAGCATGCCGCGCGTGGTCAGACGTTTCAAAACAGCTTCCTGTGGTTTATAGCGATGCTGTTCATAAATCCCTCAAGTTCATGACAGGCGACATGACAAACAGGGGGGAACCTCGCGAAGAGAGACAATTACTGAATGTGGACGTGAGTAATCACACGTGAAAAACCTCAGGGATCATTTAGAACCGCCGGCTTTTATTTTATTTTAATATATTAATTATTTTATTAAGCATTAATAAGGCGTCGTTTTCAGTCTCGCTGGTGTCACGGCTTTACCGGACACCCCTGGCAGTGCCAGAGGGAGGGAAGGCTGAGTGTTTCATCGTTCGGTGATTTGTGTTAGCTTTTATGGTTTAGCTTAGCTTA